>NW_009939564.1:9497-40664 GCF_000696875.1 Nestor notabilis | reverse complement strand
GCGGTGCGAGGGAGCCGCCGCCAGCTGCCATCCCCGACTCTGCCCAGCAACCCGGCCACGCTCCATCTGCCGCTCCCGTAATGAGCCGAGCCGGCCTCTGGCACAAGCCAGCTCTCGTTCCCCTATTCACCCGCATCCCCCTTTCAGCGTCCTATTGTTCTTCCCTAATGGCCTTACAATAGCCCTGCCTGTTGCCTTTACAGCCGCAGTGAGGCCTACCGGGGAAAGTCTTAATCTCTGCTTCAAATTAAAGGGACTCTTCTGAATTAATAATGTTGCCAGGAATGCGCTGCCTGATACGAGGGGATGTATAGCACTCTTCAGCTCTCAGCAGCTGTGATTAGCTGGGGCTTGAAGTGTCCTGTCACAATATTTCATTCCGCTCCCCCGCTGCCCCCTCCCCGTCGGCAGGGTTGCCACATGGCCTGTCTTGGGCTGCCTTTTCAAGCCCTGTGCCAATCATGCGGCAAAGATGCCCCAGATAGGATGACAGATGGGGCCGGGGTAGTTTGAGGCTAGGCTGGGGCCTGGGGCACTCCCT
Source organism: Nestor notabilis (assembly GCF_000696875.1). Taxonomy (NCBI): domain Eukaryota; kingdom Metazoa; phylum Chordata; class Aves; order Psittaciformes; family Psittacidae; genus Nestor; species Nestor notabilis. The sequence goes on along the minus strand of NW_009939564.1, from coordinate 40,123 downwards.
GATACCTCAGTTCACCGCGGATTGCCATGCAGAGGAGCAAGGCAGGAGAAGGAACTCCTGTTTGGTTTTGCGGGTCTACCTCCACACCAGCCAGGGGACCCCATCTGCACCCCAGCCCTGTGCACTGACAGCTTCCACAGCTTTGCAGCTGGAGGTGCTATGCTTTGCCCTGCAACCTGAAGGGCTGCTTAAAAGCTGTGGGAAGGGAATCAGACACAAAGAGAAACCCCTAACAGCGAGTGAGCCTCAGGGGTGCCGTGAAGAATAGCCAGTCCACTGTGGCTGCAGTTTTGCTCTGGTGTGCTTGTTAGGTTTGCAGATATGCCAGGAAAAACACATCCTTGTTACAGGGTGTCCCCAGGCTCAAGCACAGGGATCATAGGATCCTTCTAGCAATGAAGATAAAGTCAGTGCCAGCCTCACAACCTTCTTCCAGCCGGAGAATTTTTCTTTCCAGTAACAGGAGAGACAGATACAAATGTGAAAGAATAGCTCTGTGTCTCACTTGGTAACAGTCCAACACAAGGGCAGAAAGATCACTGCCAAATTTATTTCAGATAGGTTAATCAAGGCGTGCTGTTGAGAGGCAGAACATGAGAAAATGGAAATCTTCTAAACTGGGCAATTCCAAAGTCTGTGGCTGAGAATGCCTGGGAAAGGGAAACCCTGCTGTGTTCCCTCCTGTGGTGGTGGCAGTGTTGCTAGCTCTAACCATGCACAGGGTTCAGTTCTGTCCTTGGTGCAAAGCCAAGCTGCTCTGCAGCCTGCCAGTCACTGCTCGGGACACCGCCAGGGCCCTGCCACTGTCTGTCCCAAGCGTCCCTTTGCCAATCACGTGCATGATAAATTTTCTTCCCCAAACAGTGTTCAAGAGAGAAGTCCTTTTGGCTGCCCCTTTTTTTGTGTTTGTCCAGCTGCCCAGTGCTAGAGGCCACAGCTTCCACATGGGCTGCAAGATGTCTCCTGCCTTCGCTGGGTTCCTGGACCGCTTTGACAAAGGCTGCTGCTACTACCAGGAGTACGACAGATCAGCTACTGATAACATCTCTCAATATTTTTAAATGCTATTCCGACTTCATGAATCTCACAGAACTTTGCACCAAAAATGTAGGCTTCCCAGCCCAATTTGCACATGGGGAAAGTGAGCCATGGGCCAACAAAACCAGCAGTGGAAGGGCAGGTCTTGCAGGCCACTCGAGGAACATGCTTGTTAAACCCTTTTATAGTTTTATACATTTTGTTTCCACCTGATACCTGTTATTTTTATTTTGACATGCCTGGTTTTGACTGCATATTGCTTCCTGCCTATGCCCTTGATGGCTCTGCATGGGGTAAACCAGGGTGGCATTTGTATTTGCCTAACTGATAGCAAAACACATCCCTTTGTGATTTCTCTGAGTACTTTTGGAGAATCCTGACTGCATCTAAATGGTTAGTGCTGACACTCCCCACCCAGAGCAAGCTGCAAGATACCGTTTACTAAAGATCCTGGTTCATCACTACAAGGCTATTGGGATCCCCCTGAGGTGCCTGTATGTGTGTAGGTCTCTGCGGTGTAGCATGTCTTTTGTTAGTTAAATCCACTGCTTTCTCCAGATTTGTTAATCTTGGAAGCGCTGGCAGGCTGCTGTGTCAGATCCGCTCACAGCCCAGGCACGTGGCCTCTGTCCACCATGCAAATGCATGGATATGTTTTTGCCCTCTGGCCAGGAGGGCTGTATGGAGCAGCCTGGCGTCCACCGTGTGCTCAGCAGGTGCCAAGCACGGGGCAGGTGTACCGTATGCCATATGGCTCACTTAGCATGGTGTATCTTTTAAGGTCTTTAAATTACAGGCCAGGTCAGATAAAGCAAGTAAAAACACGTGTACGAAGCAAGCTGGGGAATACACACCCATAACTCAGGAGTTGTTCCTTGTCATGAAAAATGACTGGGAGCAGCAAAGTAACCCGGAATTGTCCGCTTGACTGCAAAAAGGCTATGGTGGCGAAAGGTTTGGGAGCGAGGTTTGTTTGTTCCATTGCTTAGGAAGGAAACTATGCAACAGATCCCTTCTGCGAAAGCAACAGATGAGACAGTCGCTTTTAAAATGCTTAGTCTTTGGGAACCACTCCGTGTAGAAATCAATCAAATTCCCATTTAACGATTAGCCAGGAGGCTGGTGAGAGGAATACATGCATACTTTAAAAAAACCTATGTGGGAAAAGGAAATGAAACAGTTTTAAATGGATGAGGTTTTCATGTGTCCTCACCACAAGGCATGACTTTGCAAAGTGAATTTCCTTAGGAAACTCCTGTGTGTTCCGGCAGGCGCTAATGTGGAGCAAAGAGGTATGACTTCTGCAGTTGCATGCACCATGGTACATGAGAAGAGGCAAGTGCATTTACATGGCTAATTGTGGTCTGTAGCTGCTATGTTTGCAAGCTCACTTGTGGTAACTGCACTAGCAAATGACTGTGGCATTGTGCAAGTTATCATTTGTGTGCACACTCGCCACTGTTGCAGGTACAAATTTGGCATGCAAATGTGCCTGTGTTTGTGCAGGGGCAGTTACACCTTGCATTTTTCTGGTCCCGAATAGCTACCTTTTTCTTCATCTTGATGTGAAATGATTGTCCCTTGCACATTAATACAGCGAGATCATCAGCCCAGCTGCACGTACTCATGCCCATTCCTACTTTACTTTAGAATGATGGCCCCCCCTCTCCCTCCACTGGGGGAAAAAGCTGAAACCATGATGTATAGGTCTTTTCTCCCACTCCAGATTTTTTACACTGCTCTCCCTCTAGGACGCAACTTTCAAACAACTGGTGTGTAAAAGAGGAGAATGCGCAGTCCACGCGCCGGGCTACTGGAGGCCTGTCCCTTTCATAGCCTGTAATTTTGACGGGATTGTTTCATCAGTGAAGGTATAATGCAGCTATCCAGGGAGTCCTGCCCTTTGATGCTGGGCGTTTTGTTCTGAAATCAGCCGGAGTTCAAGCTCATACGTGTGCGGAGCCGCGGTGGGGTGGGTTTTCCGACAATGCTGCATTTCAGAGCACGTGCTGCCAACTGTTGCCAAAGGCACATATATGTAGATATTACTTCTCCTTGGCCCCGGCGCTGCCTTCCTTATTGTTTGGTGTGGGCAGGCGGCAGGCCCCAGCTGACAGCTGTGCATTGCGTGTATCGCTAACAGCTGCCTTTTCCTGGGGGGAAATTAAAAGATTAGGGGGATGTGGGCACGTGCTGGCTTCTGGAGATGGAGACAATACTTGATTTAGGGTGGAACTTGTCTGCAGCGGCCGACAAAGGAGGTAGGCTGGAGGGAGGCAAAGGGTCAGGGGGGCTCTTGCTTTGGGGGAGACAAAGGGAGGGAGGAAGGAGAGGAGGAGGAGGAGAAGTGAAAAGCGGCTGTGGAGGGGCTCTGAAAAGGCCGCCTCAGTCCAGCAACAGCTGCTCCCTCACAAGAAATTTGAGACGGTCCTTTCACAAACACAACGGCTGGCAGAAGAATAGGGAGGCCACACTTCACCAAAAATGAATGGTTTGCAATTGAAAAGGGTGACTGAGAGCTCCTGGCGCTTTTCAAGCTTTGCACCTCCAGGACTAAGAAATGATTACTCAAAGTACATCACAGAACAGGAGAAAAGTGTGCCGTGGACCAGAGGGGGAAGTAAATCCCTGTGCTGCTATTAAAAGTTTATGCAACAACTATTCTCCACACTAAGCGACACAGAAGAAAGCATCCACATATGTATGCGCCTATGCATGTATCTACTTGTGGCGTTTTGCCAGGCTGCTGGCCATGAGCTGAAATCTAGTTTGTTGGTACAGTTGGAGCAGTTTGTTTGAAATTACAATGAATTGCACCTGCTTGAGAAATGACAAGACCACTCACATCAGAAATCAGCAGAGCAGCGCTGTGCGTGCTGTTGATCTGCCTCCCCTTGCCCTAGATACTGCTTGTGAAAATCCCCACTAGTGAGGGCTACTCACAGGTTTTATTAATACTGCTGTCTTGAGCTAAAAAGAAAGTGACAGAACAAGTGGAGATGAGTTCACATAGGAAAGACCTCATACAGCCTCACCCCTGTTCCTTCGCAGTATCAAGGTATAGGCACTCTGTGCTAGATATTGACATAACAAATGACAAACAAATGTAAGTGTAGTCTTTTTCCAGAAGGTCCCAGCTAGTCAACAAAAACTGATGTGCTACCAATACAGGGAGGTTTACTGTTGTTCTCTTCTCTCATGCTGCTCTTGGGCAGGACAGCGCTTGAATGCTGCTTTGAAACCTGCACGAATACTGAATTTCTGGGGTCTGTGGTGCAGATCCTCTCAGGTAAATCTCTGCAATGACACTAAAGCTTTCTGCAACAGAGCCAGTAGGATTTACACAATTCAGTGTCAAAACTGTTATGTGGTTGACTTTGTGAAAGCTCATGTTATGGTCAACAAAGGAAGTAACTGAAGCTGATTATGCAGAGTATGAGAGAGGGAAATTTGGGGAATGTAGGCCAGACAGCAAGAGTACATAAAAGGTTGGGCGTTTGTAAGCATATTATACTTTTAAGATGACTTTGCAATTTGACAAAAGAAGGAAGAAAAAAGACAGCATAGAAGTGACTGATGATGGCCCTTTAGTGATTGACACAACTTCAGGTAGCTGAGATAATTTACTTGAAGAAGTCTGTGGCACTTTAAGCACAAAAGAGTGGCTGAACTGGGAGGGAAGGTGGTACATGGCCTGTGTTCCTGGGTTCGTTACAGCCAGGTTACTCCCTGTCATGCACAGAGGAAAGTCTGGCTTCCTGGAACTGCCCTAGCAGTCATTTTCTGCCCTCACTGGAGAAGAGGACATGGGGCAAGATGCAGACTGGTCTGAACTGGTTGGATCACACTGATACAAAATGCGCCTTTTAATAGCGGATGTTGGCTTATTGTCAGTGTGATATAGTGTGACACCTTCAAGGCACTAATATTTTTTAGTTACCATTTAGAACAAGATTCCAGCCCTGCCTAGAATGTGTAGAAAGTACTAGCACAGGGGTAAGAATTATGAGTATCACACAAAAAATCCTGTGTTTCAGCATAAAAAGGTCTTTTCATGGGATTACCGACATCTTCTTTCTCATTAAGTAGAGGCATTGATGTTATTTGCAGCATACGTGCAAGTCAGTGTAGTTGCATTTTAAACTTTTTCCAGTTTTCTGTGAAAAAATCAATATAGGTAAACTCAAAAAAACCCATGTACATTTGTTTTCACTAGGATTATGTCTTTTTTTTTTTTTATTTAATGATTTTGAACTTGTCTTAAGGTAAAAAGATGGATTGGTGTTAAAATATCAGAGGAACCACAGTCTACCTAAGCATTATATTCTTCCCAGAATAAAAGGACAGAGCTCTGGATGATAAAACATGAACCATGTCTGAATAATGTCATATAGTACATGGACAAAAGGATGAAAAAATGATGCACTGGGAAACTCTGTTAATGTAAGGGTATGCATTTTGATCCTGTTTGAACTAGAGGTGCAAGAATGTCCTTTGATAATTACATAGCACAAGCTTCTCTTTGGCTAAAAATTACAGCTGGTGAGACACCAGTGATGGTAGTGGAAACAATCCAATGTAAAACAGGTGTAAAATGATAGCCTGGGCTGTAGTCACTGTGCTGTAAAACTTGAATCACTCTTGGACATACAACACAAGGTGTCAAATTAATCCTTGATAGTTTGCCAGAATCACAAGTATGTCAGATTGTTGTCATGGGGAGTAAAGGGGCATAATCTATGATTTTAAACAAATGAAAAAGTAGTGAAAGAAGTTGCAATAGTTCGAGAAATTATGAGGTTAATCTTCATGATATTAACCTAGGAAAATACTGAGCTTACTAGTTGTTTCAGTGTCCTGTCTAGCCAGTAAGGGCTGAGGCTGTACTGTGCTCTCCCTGGTGTTTACACAGTGTTCATATGTTGGCCTGTTCAAAGTACAACTTCTCAAGAGCCTGAAGCACTGGCCAATCTCTGCAAAGCATTAGGAAGAGTAAAAAGACCTGCATAAGCACTGTGAACTGCAGAAAGATGACTGAGGATGTGGTGCCTTGTGAAAATGATCTGATTTAACTTTGAGTATCAGAAAATGCAGTTCACCCAGCAGCTCTGAAAGGACTCCTGTGTGGCACCTCATGTCCCAGCCACATCAGCTCTGTTTGGTCACAGCAAATAAAACCAAACACCTGAGTGAAGAATTTGCTGAGAATAGCACAGAGAATAACAAACATTCCTGGCATTTATGACGTCTATCTCTTGCCATATAGAGGGAAAAAAGTGGTAGTACCAGCTCATAAGACATCTCACTGCTCACTTACTGGATTTTACGGCACAGTTATCATTCATAATGCACAACTTGAAACTGTTACTTTTGTACAGTGTGAAGAAACATGAAATGCAACCCAAACCTTCAGAACAATTTGGTTTTGAAATGGGAAGGAGGAGGATTGCTGCACCTACCGGCTACCTGTATACGACAGACGGAGTTATACCCTTGGTACCTGCATCCTGTATTCTGCAGGGCAAGAAGGTGAGAAGTGAAAAGCAGAGACTTCCTCATTAAAGCTTTAGAATGACTGATTATTAAGTGTTGCTTTTAGAAGAAGAACAGTGTCCAAGATGAGAGTTTTCAAGTTGGGGACTGGAACTGATACACATTGTTCAGCTAGGTTTTGTGGTTCATCTGCAGAAGTGTGTTTAGCTACATAGCTCTCTAAAATATGAGTTGTAAGTCCGTAGATCACTTCTTCGCTTTGTTCCCAGGGCTGACCATCATCCTATGATGATCTGCAACAGCATCTTTGTTCTGGTATCTTCAAATGTACTGTTGACCCTTAACTTTTATTTTTCCATCTTTAATGATACTCATACACTTTGTGCATAACAACTCCGGATTTAAGGAGTCTGAGGTGAAAACTGCAATCACCATATATTTTTTCCTTTATATGCTAGTATGTGAAAAACGTAGGGAAATCTTTGCTTAATGTGAAGTTAATTGTTCTGTGGACTAGGTTTACTCATTATTAAATAACATTACAGCATTACTGTTACAAAAAGCCCAAGTTCTGGTAATTAAGAGCAGACAGTTCTTTACAATGAGCTGCAGAGACAGCAGCAATTCGTCAGTGACATTTGCAGATTGTGGTGCTGTGTGCTCCTTGCACAAAAGGCACAGCTGCCTGCAGATAACATCAGTTCAGCAGCGATGGGGTCCCATTTGTTTTCTCTCTGCCTCTTGCTGTCTCATTTGGGGAGCAGGTGAATATCAGCTGGCTCAATCTGCTTGACCTCTGGGGCTGGTCTTCTGGGAGGCAGAGCTCACAGGTCTGAGCAGCAAATGCACTTGTCTGGCTTGCTGATTTGGGCAAGCATAGCCTGAAGTGTATTGCTTCTCACCTACGTTTTAGCCTCAAGCTCCGAAGAGCTGCAGGAAAGTAACTACACACACACGTACTGACCTTTCAGGGGAGTCCCACTGATCCACATTGTTCATGCTTGCAAACGTCTGCAGCCCTGGCTGAGTGTTTGTTAGCGCTAGGGCCATAAACACTATATGCTTCGGTGGTGGCTGCCAAGGCAGCGAGAATTACTTAATGGGTGGTCTTCCCTGGCTTTTGTTTCTTAATAGATGTCACGAAGTGTGACAGTGTGCATCATTATGTGGACCTCCCCCTGTACTGTGTGGGTAGTTATGATGGCCACATCTGTGAAGATCTTTGCATGCTACCCTTGTTCTTTCCGGCTTGAGGATAACACGGAAAGTCAGAAAGGAGGGCTACAGTAGGAATGCAAGTTACAGCATGTGTGTTATTGGCAGTGAAAATTATTCTGTTCTGCAGCTGAATTTGTATGTGTTTGGGATGGCATGTTGTATAGCAGGGGCTGTCCTCAAGACAAGAGAACAGTGAATGTTTGAAGCAATGTGTGCACAGCAGAAAGTCCCAACCTTTCAGTAAATCTAGCCTGGTGCTACACTACCCAGCATAGGCAACAGGAAATATTTCCTTCCCCATTCCCCCACTTTTTCTATGGGGAGGGAACAGATGGTGAGTGGAGACCCTGGGAGCAGGTGAGTGCAATCCCCCCATGCTGAGTCTACTGGATGCTGAGATGCATGTTACTTGACATCAAATGTCATGGTATATTTTTAACACTGGTAGCTTCTCTCTTTAAAGGTCTGGAAGCCAGAGTCTGGTCTGGGATCAGACCAAAAAATCCCTCAGAGCATGATGCTACCTACCAGAGCTCAATCCCCCCAGGGCAGTGGAGAGAACAGCACAGGGAGGGCTGGCACAGAACAGCCCCTGTCTCATGGGGGCTGCCCACAGCCATGCTGTTGCAGTGCATGCTGGCAAACTGCAAACTTAATCAAGTGCTTCTGACTGTGCAGTACAATATCCTGTGCTTTGAACACCCACTGACGGTGACTCCAGAGAAGCTCTGGTGGCTCAGTTTCAGTGGAAACTAGCTAGCTAACTGCTGTAATTATGATAAGCATCATTGTATGTGTAGTATCTGCTTGAACTTGCCCACTTCCACTCAATCATGGATAAGGTAAAAAAACCCCCTTGGAGAAAAAAGCACTGAACAGCACTCAGCCTGTAAAAACCAAAAGCCAGTTATAACATATGGACAGCTACTGTGCATGGAAGTGATAAATCATTCTGGGTGAGGCATGCATTAGGCTTAGTGCAAGTTTCCCCACAAAAGACCACAGTTACTATATGACCATGAGAAAAAGGGCTGTATTAGATAGTAAGGTCTAAAGAACCAAGTTTTCTACTTCTGGACCATATAATACAGGTTTCTATGTCTTATGACAGTGTGAGAATAATCTCTGGGCACTCTGACTTTCAGTACAAGAAAAAATCAGGCACCGGATTTCCTTGTTTCATTGTTCCCAAATACAGCAAATGCATGCTTCTTGAGGGCACTGGCTTTGTCTTGGCAGCTATTCCCCAGGTGGTGTTTGTGATGTGCTTTTGTAAAAGAACTGAAAGTGTGTAAATACTTTCTCGAAATTCCCCCCATTTTTAATGAGGAGAGGTAATTGCTTTGAGTAGTTGCAAGCATACATTACTTCCAAGCTCTGAAGACACTCTAGGCAGGAGGAAAACTGTGCTCTCCAGATGGGAAAAACGTCACTGCAGTAAGAAGATAGGTTTCTTGATACTTATTCTGGTCTTACACCTTCCACTGCATGTTCAGGCTGAGCCACTGACTGGGGATGCCCCTGATAGCATGGTTCGCAGCATGAACTTAAAGAGACCTTGGGGAAGCCCCTGACAGCATGGTGAACTGAAAGACACCTTAATTTTGCCACTGTGAGGAGGAACTCGCAGGCTGTAATGGGAAATGATCAACCCACACGGCCCATCCTGAAGACAGAGGAAGCAGAAGTACTTACAGAGAGCTATAGAAAAGTAAAAACTGATAGACGGATGCATGTGAGTATATCACCATGCAAAAGGTCTTATCTGTAGCAATCCCCATAAGTAACATGCTTATTGTTTAGCAGAAGATTATTACAGCTAATATCTGAATCTCAATATTGAAAAATACAATATCTTAGCTTAAAGAGTATCACTAATGCATGTGACAGTCCACATGCTTCCATTTAGAGCTGTAAGTTTGTTTTCATTTCAGCCCAAAATGAGCCACCTTCTAGTTTCTTGTGACAGATATTTTTCCTAGCAATGTCTAACCTCCTGTCCCTGTGTATTTAGTGATAATAGTATTGTATCTGGGTACAATACTGTATTACAGCAAGCTAATGTGGTGGCTTAATTAAACTGATTTGAAAATTTAATAGGCTTTGGTGACAGAATTCCAATTCTGCCTTGGATAATCGTTTTTTCCTCAAGTGTGTTTACCAGAACCTTTATGAAATTTTCATGTCTGAAATTTACCATGACATTTACATATATAAGAAGTTGTATGTAAAACACTCCATGAGGCTGCTTCCCTAGGGTTTTGAATGGGGGAGTTTAAGAACAGGTAAGAAAAAAACAGTTTATAGTTGTGGTAAAGAGAACAACTGCATAATCCACAGCTCTCAAATGTGGATCAAACATAGTGGGAAACACCAAACAGCTGGTTTTCATGATTCCCTTATGCTGGAACACACGGTGTGGCACACGTTCTCTAAAAAGCACTGGGATCCCTTCTCTTGTGTGTATGAATAGGAGGCCTGCGGTGAACTGTGCGTGCCGTGGCTGGTGGCCGAGTTAACTCCATATACAGCTGCTGGAAAATCCTAATTTCTACCCCAAGTGATATCTGTCTCCTTGGGTGAGCGTGAGCGCTTGGCATAGGCTCAAGGGACTGCCCATGGGAAGGGACAAATCCCTTCCTGGGTTCTGCCGGGGCGGGGGATTTCCTAACTTCATTTTCAGTGAGTGTGTGTCCTAATAAATACATGGACATGTGCATGTGCTGAACCTCCCATTCATCCCCACCCTGGGTACACTTTCAATGCTTTTTAGAGAGAAATATTAACAATGTCTTTGTATGCATCAAAATTAAGGTTGGTTTGTTTGTTTGTTTTTTTTTTTTTTTTTCTGCAAGCTTGCTCTCATTTCTCCAGAAACCAGAGAGAGGAGGGAGAGAAAGGAGAGAAGAAGTGGAGGGACAGAGGGAGAGGAGGGTGGAAGAGAGGGAGGCAAAGAGAGAAAAAGAAAGAAAAGGAAAGAAACGAAAGAAGGAAAACAAAGGAAATAAATACAGAGGAAGAAAGAAAGACAGAAAGAAAGAAAGAAAGAAAGAAAGAAAGAAAGAAAGAAAGAAAGAAAGGAAGGAAGGAGACGAAAAGAGAAGAGAGGAAAAGAGAAAAGAAACAAAGAAAGTAAAGCAGAAAAAGAAAGAAAAGAAAGAAGCCAGTACAGAGTTCTCTCAATCTGCCTGGGCAATGTACGCAATGTGTGCAATGCTTGGAATGAAATTTCCCTCCTTTCTGGTTTTGTCAGAGGCAAGAACTTCTGTCTGCATTGTCCCAGCCCTGCTGCAATATTAGTTTTTGGGCAGTCTGGGCCCATGCTGCCATTTGCAGTGGGCCCCAGTCACCAAGCACGTTGTCTGCATTTCACATTTTATGGGTTGGCAACGATTTTGTCCCTTCCCTATTCTCTCCTGTCACCCTGGGGCAGCTGGACTCTAAATGCTAGCTATTTTGTTCCTAATGCAACTGACGTATGTGTGCACGCAGGCAGAGTGTGTGTGTATTTAATGAGGTGGTGCCAGCAGCTGAGCAGAGGAAGGAAGGAGGAAGGGCTTGTGGTTATGGCACTCAGACACTCGCAAGAGCTCTGCTTTGCTGCTGACCTTATATGCTGCTCTGCCTCCCTGGCTCTGATTCAACAGAGCTCTTACACATGCCCTTTGCCTGCAGTCTGTCCTGGCTTATACCTCTGCTCTGCAGAAATGCTTCAGCCTGCTAGTTGCTGGGTTTAACTCAATGACAGTTACAGTTATTGAGGCTGGAGAATCTGCTGGGGAGCCACCTTGCTGCCCTAGGGCTGGGGTGGCAGTCCCAGATAGAGCACAGGAGGAAGGAAGGAAGGGTAACACAGGCTGTTGTGAGGATGCGGATGTATGCTCTGAGGTGCTGTCAAGATGTTTGTATACACCCTGGAGGAGTGCAAGAGCAGAAACTCAGTACAAGCAGTGGTTGTGGGGAATGAAGATTGCATGCATGCACTTGGTAAAGTGCTTGGGGAATGTCAGGCACAGAAGTTGCAACATTATCTGAATACAACTACATAAAGACATCATGTCTTAAACCAATATGAATATGAATGATTTGTCATTAATTACCATTATGGACCAACTAGTCAACTTCACTTCAATGTTAGCAATCTTTGCTTTAAGAATGAATGACTGTACGTATCTGGGAATTTCGTCTTTTCTCCAGAGCTGTACCAACATTCTTTCAGAGCTCAGCGTGGCCTCCTTTAGCTGCACCATGTACTTTTCTATGAACTTGAAAGTCTTGCTTGGCGATAGCCCAGTCTGGTTGAGCAAGGTAGCTCTGCAGAGCCTCAGACCTTGCAGCAGTAGAGGTTTGCAGTTTGTTGGGTGGTGCTTTCTATGAGAGTTTGCATTAGCTGCTTCTGTAGTGCACATCACCCTGTCTAGTGCAACGGGGACAGTGAAAGATGGGCCTTGAACAGCAGCTTCCAACACTGCAGCACTTTCTGTGTTACTCAGGACACAAACGATGTCACATTAATGTGTGCACATCAGGAACTGCAGCTCGGGCTCCCAGTAGGCAGTGAGTGTGAGCCTGACCCATTGCTGGGCGTCAGCGTGTTGATGCTTCTGTTCCCAGTTGTTTTCCATATCTGCTATTTTCAATTGCAGCGGTACCCCTCTGTAGGTATGAGTAATGCCAATTCTCACCAGGCTTTGCCGGGATTTCCAGAGTAACGTTAATTCTTCTCTCAGAGGGTGCTGTTCTCCAGGGTGGGTGGGGGAAGATCTCGTGGAGTTTTTCTTAGTCACTTTCGGGAGGCAGGATTGAAACTAGGTGAAGGTTCACACATGGACAGAAGAGTGTGGCTGGAGCTCTTCTCTTGCGGTGTCAGTGCAGGTGAGTCATCTCTGCGGGTGGCACAATTCCTGCCATCAGCGTATCAGCGGGATCACGGATATGCTCGGATTTACCAATGGATGGATCCAAATCCTGCCGCAGGTAGATATGAGAGGAATTTTTATCCACCCTGCTGGTCCCCTGAAGGGGAGGACCAGTTGTAGAGAGAACTGGGGATGCCAAGGAGCATCTGCTGGCCATGGCTTGAGCCGTGGGATGGGGGCTGCAGAGCATGGCAAGGAGCACATCTACTCTGTGGGGTGGGCATGGGTAGCTTGTGCCTCCTTTTGCATGTGCTGAGAGTGGGGGCAGCAGGGCCCAAAAAACTATGGTTTGATCTGGATTGCATTTGCTCTGGAAAGACGCTCAGACCTGAGAGTCTGGTCTGGATCTTAAACCAGCTTCTGTCGTGTGTAATGAGGCATCTCCTAACACTCCGTGTTTAGCCATGGTGAACTGACTAGAAAACTGAAGAGGTGCTTTAGGAGAGGGACTGCAAGAGGAAGAAATAGTGAGAGATGAAGGCTTACCCTAACAGGGCAAGCAGAAAGGCAGGGATGTTGGTCAAAAAACAAATGCATGGAGTACCAGTGGAGCAGCTGTGGTCCTGCACAAACATTGAGACTTTTCCATGCCTTATTTGGACAATGTAGAAAGTTCCCTCTTTTCATTTTTCCATTTACTGCTCCTGAGCTTTCCCATTTCTGCAGTGAACTCAGAACCAGTGTGAGATATGGCGGCCAGCGTGTCCCCACAAGGAGACCACAACAGGAGATGGAAAAGGGACAAATCTATCCACAGCCTCCAGGGAAAAACACAGACTTTGAAGTTTAATTGTTAAAAGGTGAAGGCCATGGGTAGATAAAAGGGGTTTGCACAGAAGAGAAAAGTGTCATGTTGTTAGATGGTGCATAAGGAAAATGACTGCAGCATCTGTCTTCTGTAGAGGGAAGCATAGCGGCTGTGGACACCAGAGTGGCCAGAGAGGACCATGAACGTCCTGTCTGGATGACAGGCTTATCAGCAGAGCAGAGCATTTGCCTGTTAAGGTTAGAGCAGTGGCCAGACCCCTCAGGGGGGACATTAGAGAGAGGTTTGGAAAGGAAGGGTGAGGCAGGTTAATGAGTCATCACTGCAGTGATGATAGAAGACAACAAAGCTTTCCTAACCCCACACAGACAGCCTTTGCCACGACCTTGGCATCTCCCCTCCCAGCTGGGACTGCCCCACTACTATGGGGAGCTGGTGGCCACGGGACTTTCCCCCTGGAGAGTGGCTGTGTGCCTGGATCTAAGTGAGGGGAGGAAAATGCTGAGCATCTGTCTGTCCATCACAAAGTGCCCCACGCTTGCTTCCATGGTGTGAGGAGATGCAATGCACTAAGGAGGGAGAGGCTGGGATTGGCACTGTGGCCAGCCAAAGATCTGCAGCCCCTCCCAGCCTCTGCCCTGGCCTCTGTATATCAATGTACAGGTGTTTTCTTTCCTTTTGTTTTTTTTTTTTTTTTTTTTTTTTTGGGTATGATTCTGTCAAGCAATTCATTTGAATGATAAGGGTGATGTAGTCTCCAGTTTATCATTCAGAGAGAGATTTGCTTTACACCAACCAGTAAGGCAGTTTCATAACCTCAAGACGTACTCCACACAAGTCGTGGGCTCTGTGAAAATAAAACAGTGAGGAGAAGGTTGCATGTGGGGTAAGGTAACAGGCTGTGATCAGTGTAAAGTTTTCTGTATATTTTACGGCTGTTCATGAGTTAATGCAATAGTATATATTTTTCTTTTTCCTAAAGCAGATGAGGACAATCTTGTTTCATCTCCTGTGTATAGAATGCTGTGTCAGGTGTCATGTGCTCTGAGGCATCAGGGTGACTTGAGCAGGCACAGCCCTGTTAGCTGGTACTTTAATCATAAATCAGCCTCAAGAAAGAGAGTGTGGTAGGTAAGGAATGGCCACAGTTTTGTCACATCCTTATCTCACCAATTCACCACCACTGGTACAATCTGAGGAGGACACGAATGAAGTGGGCAGCCTCCTCTGCTTTGTGGTCCAAAATTTCAGTACATTAAGAACATTTTTAAAGCAAAATGCCAGTTCGAGTCGGACCTCTAACAGCCCGAGGTACATTACTTATACCTGGAAACAGTAGTGATTTAATAATAAATAAAGGTCCCTCTGATCTAATTCTAAAAAGCACTACAATTTTCTCCTGAATACTTGAGTGAAATACAATTTTCATCAACAGTTTCTTACTGGTTTCAAAGTCAGTGTGTCTTCATCTTCCTTGTTTTTGTATAATCAAGCTGTAAAAATAAGCAATTGCTGCATGCGTAAGTATGCTTGACTGTAGCCAGTATTTTACAAAGTTACTATAGACTTAGAATAACACAAGCAAACTTCTACTATTATGCAAACGAGGGCTTGATGAAACATTTAAGAGTGAACTGAATGTTCGAACTGAATGTTAAACTGAATGTTAAGAAATGCTAAGAAATGTTGGTCACAGAACAGATTTTAAGACACGGTTTCTTATGTAATTACTTTAATAAGAGTAAACTATGGGTTTCAGCTGAGGTCTAAGCTTTTATCCACACTAGACAACACTGGAGTATTGTCTTCAGTATTAAAGGGCATTCAGTTCAGTGATGCAAAATATTCCAGATGTGCTAAAGGTCACTACGAGCTGCTTTGTTCAAGATTCAGGCTTACTTTAAAACGTACCTGTGTGGGGAGCTTAACTACAACTCAGAGCAAAAGCAATAAAAATTCCTAGGAGGTCAGCTGAGTGATAAGCTGAAGAAGTTATTTAGTATCTCTTTAGAGGGACACTTTTTTACCCTGCAGTGGTAGAGTAGTAGGCTATCAATGTAGAATCATGGATGTTATTATTCTGTGGAAACTTCAGTCATCACCCATAAGAAAAAATGTGCTGATTGGTAGTGCTGCGATTGAATTTGTAATAAATAAATAATAATAGTAATTAAAAAACCCCATGTATTTGAAGGGATCTCAAAAGCTACCAGGTGAAACTTTGCATAGTTTTAAAATTTTTGCATTTCAGAGAAAATCGAAAATTATCAATAATAAGGCTCCCATTACTCTTCTCTAAACACCTGATAATGGTTTGATGTAAGAGTTCACTTGCATGATTCAGAGGAGCACATACGTCTTGGGCTGTTGTTAAAGGTCATTTACAGACCTGGCCATAATTTCAGTATTGATTTGCACCCTCTTCTCTTAAAGCTGGCTATACAGTCCTGAGATTGGGAAGCAGCTTTAAGTGAAAGCTTAAATAGCTTCCAGAGGGGAATATGTTGCCTATTAGAAAACCATTACCAGTGTTTTTCCAGTGAATTAGCTTATTGCAGGCCCTAGGAATGTGCAGATCCATGGAAGCAAATTCACGTGTGCCTTTGTTTTGACCAACAAATGCATCATGACCAGCCTCTCTTCTGCAAAAACATTCCAAAACCCCAAACAGAGGAATAAATGGCAGAAGTATTTACCCTCTTCTTTCTTTCTTTTTATTTAATAATTTTTTTAATTCATTTTTTTAAACTCTTGCACTGCATAGATCTATGTTGCAAGTGTGATATTATCACTAAAACTCTTTCAAAAATTCCTGATCTAGGTCAGGCTCAATGCATATTCAAATGCCTTGATAGTATGATACGAAGATATTGTTAGAGGTTGCCTTGGAAGCTGTTCTGTGGCTCTTTTTCAGACTTATTCCCAAGTATGTCACAGATACCCCAAATGATTACGGAATTGATTTCATGTAATTGCACAACTATGGTTCTAAAACAATTGTAGATTATAATAGTTGATTATCAATGCAATGTTAATTTATAAAGGAAAAACTGCCTGGCTTTCTGCTTACACTCCACCTTTGAATTCAGATTCTGCCTGGGACACTCACAGGTAAATGCCCAGAGACCTGCTGAAATGTGATTTGCTGCCTAATAGTACAAATAAAGACCTAATTAATTTTGTATTCAGCATTTAAACTGCTGTTGATCTTGATCTCACCTCTAGATACAGATGGGGGATAATTCCCTGCTCCAGTGTTGTGGAGTTGGGTCAGAGATGTGTTTTGCTGGCAGAGCTCCAGGTGAACCTCTCTGCCAGTTATCAGTCTCTGCTTCTGGACTAATATAGGAGCAGCATTTTAATCCTACTTTACTGCCCTTCTCAGTGCCCAGATGAAATTCTGACATACTGTGTCATTCATGCTGGGATTCTCTCACATGTAGTTACATAAATACCATTATTCTGTGCCTGACATTTCACACAGGTGTAGAGAAATATGGGGACAAAATGTCTCAGCCACTCAGCACCACTGTAAAATCTCAGTTTTCTTTAGACTTAATTTTGTCTTTGAGCAGGTGTCTGCTCTTTTCTGTTGGTTCACCTGTGTTGCTCTGGAGTGAGGACAATCATCAGAAGCACTTCTGTGGTCCAGCAGGTACCCTGGGAGTTTCCACTTCCTTTGCATGGAGCTGAGTGTACAGGTTGATCTTTTTTTTTTCCCCCAGCCCATTTCTACTTGCTTTTAAGAAATAGGGAAGCAGTGTCCAATAATCACCAGAAATCACCAGAAAAAAGCCTAACAGCTTTGTGATTTTTCTTCATCTGAGAGATTTTAAATTGCATGCAATATATTGCTGTATAGCTTAATTTTTATGCATATTAAGCCCAAAATCTCTGGGTTGCTCTTTAGGACCTGAGTCCCCAGAATGCCAGAAGCATGCTTTTGTGCAAAGTGAGGGTGTGTGTCTGATGCAGTTGGAGATTACAGGGATCCCTAGGAGATGTTTCAGTGGTAGGGCCATCATCCCTGTGATGCTCAGGTGCAGGAGTGCTTTCCTATAACCCCCAGTTTCCTGGGAAGGTAGTGCAGAAGCTGATGCGAAAAGCAGCAGTGCACTGCTGACAGCTGAGGTCTCCGGAAAACAGAAGTTAAAAACTTTCAATGAAGTGTGTCCCCACAGACAGATAATTTTTTGTTGCTTGTTTGTTGCAAAACAGTTCTTGACTGCTTGCAAAACCAGCTTCTGGTGTACAGGGGTGGAAGTGTTTGACTTCGGATAAGATCTGCAGGGCCTGGAATGTGGTGTCTTGCTTAATATATTAATTGTTTGTTTCATGTCCTGAAGAAAAGAAGTACCTGTGATTGCTTGTGGCTGTTGAGGGTTCCTGCTAATTTATGCCTATCAGCCACACTGTGAGCGAACCTTCAGTTATTGAAGTATAATACTTTTGAAGGTCAAAAATGTGGCAGCTCTAACTCAGATTTCACTAGAAAGAACTGTTACAAACCATTTTGTGAAGAGCAAAGGTTTCCAATCATTAAAAGGAATGAAGGATGGGAACAATTTAAAAATAATGTCTCCAGTAAATGGAGGGGAAAAATAAAAGAGCTCTTAACTCAATGTACTCATTAGGTATGATAAGTAACACTAATGAGAAAATAAGGAGTGCATCATACAGTGCACCATATAATTCCTGCCAACAGACACATTGGTCATTACCTCTCCTTGAGTGGTCTGTCTGGGAATAGTTTACTTGCTGGTGAGTGAATATAAGCAGAAGTGAACTGTCTTGCATAGTCAGACGTGCTCAGCTCCTCCAGTAGCGCATTCATGGAGTTGTGCTATGTTTGAGGTTTGGTGCAAGAAAGATAGCCGAAGAAGTAGCATCAATGAAACAACACTGTACCTCACCTCAGCATCAAAACCTGCCATGAACAGGACTGATAACCCATTCTTGTTCTTTGCTGTTGAAGATGTTGTCAAGGTTAGTCTGGAGACTGTACTGGGTTATGGGATAGACACACTTGAATGCACCACAAGGACAGGTGACAGCAGAGAGGGCTGCAGCCCACTGCTTTGTGGAGGCCTTGGTGTGATCAGCTTGAGGGTGCTCTTCCCGCAGGACTTGCCTGCTGGGAAGGACTTCCAGCAGTGGCTGCAACAGCAATAGCTTTTTGCAGATTCTGGCAGCCTCTTGCCGTAGGAGGCCTGGGTGAGACATTTCAGCAGAGCACGTACTCCCTAGCATAGACACAGGCCTGCATGATTTCTGCTTCTGCTTTTGTCAAGATCCCTCTTGCTTGACCCTGCAAATGGCTTTTTTCCTGTGGCTTCCTTGATGCAGCCTTCCTGCTCAGACTTTTATCAGCTCTTTACCAGCCAGTCAGACTTTCAGCTTCTTTTGTAACCAGCCTTTGGGATCTGCCTCTAAAAATACCTCTGGCATCTCGGGGTTTCTTGTAGCACAAACAGAGGGAGAAGCCAACCCTTAGCTGGAGTGAATCAGAACAGTTCCCTTGGTTCAAGTGGTCTTAAACCTGAAGAGGTTTCTTGGCATTTCCTCCACAAACAAGTTACTCTTTCTCTAATTCTTGTTCATGCCAAGTAATGAGAAGTGTCACCAACAAAGAGACTGAGGATAAAAGTGGTGCTGGGTCTGAATTGTGCTGTGAGGAAGTGTGGCACATCACCCGTATCTGAAGAAGCATCTCTCTTTTCTAAGGAAAAAGGACTTAAGTTTCCCCACCTGTAAACTTCGTCCTTGCATAAGTGCTACTTTCCCACACAAAAGGAAATGCATGAAATGAAGAAGCCTCTGGTCCGATGGCTGGGGAAGAGAAGGAAGTGGTGTTACTAGAAACCTCATGAGAGATAACAGCAGAAGAGTAGAGAGCTTGAGACAGGCATATTTGGTGATACACGGGTTTTACCTTTTCACTGAGTGGAACAACATCTTGCTGGGGTGCTTCTCAAGCCCTGCTTATCTCTGTAGTATCTATGTGCTTCTCTTTGCCCTTTCTGTGGACTCAGGAGAGTCCCTGTGTGAAAAGAAGAGTTGTGCTGTGTTTATTAGTGTTGACTGAATGCGAAAGGAAAGAAGCATGTCAAATCTTTCCAGGGTTACTTGTCTGGGCAGGAGGCTGGTGTAAACTCAGTAGTACTGCTGCAATGAAGTGTGCTGTACTCTGCAGCTGTTTCCATGCTGGGCACAGTTTGTGCAGATCAGGTAGAAAGTTGTGTGTTGTGTTAATCACTGACTTTGTGAAGTACATTTGGCTAGGGGATTTTTTTCCCCAAGCTGAAAATAGCTGTGGCTATATTAGGGCTGTGTAAACTTTCTCATATTTCTCTGTTCTGTAAAAATCAATTCCTTTGGCTCATGTGTCCACAGCTGCTAGGAAGGCACTCTTTGCCACGGATTTAGTGATTGGCTTCAATAAACCAACAGGGCAGGACACAGGCATTCAAAGTAGTGCTTTACTGACCATGAATGTTGTGGAGGGGGAGAGAAGAGTGAAGATGCAAGGTTTCCAAGATTGACATTCCTACATAGACCTACCATTCCCAGATGGGTCTGCAGTTTCAGGCTGACAGCCTTGCAGTATGAGCTTTGCTTTGCTAGCAGGCCGTTTTAAAACCTGTAGCATGGGGCATTGCACAGTTTCTGAATATAACTCACTGGGAACAGATTTTATGTTGAGTTGTTTTTTTTCCGCCTTACTAGCACGGATATTCACCCAGACTTGCTCTGTAAAAATCAGCGACATGCCACAGCCACATCCAAAGCTGAAGGAGCATCTGACCGCAGATACAAAAGCAAAATCTTGAAAAATGTTTTTTGAGACACAGAGACTAAAAATTCAATTCAGGCATAATTTTCTATATAAAATTTCTGCAGAACAGAAAGGATTTAGTACAGATTAATAGTTCCTGTTTATATGATGTGTGAGTTTGAGCTCAACTAAATTGTTTTCAAACAACCCCCAAAATTTGAGACAAACATAATGTTGGCAAACAACTTTTCTATTCCATTTTTTTGCTTGTATTTTTTGCTACTCTAGACACAAATTCTGGAGTGAAGGTTACAGAATCATTCAGAATATACCAGTCATAATCTGATCACAGTGGAATAGCTGGGCAAAGGTGTCAATCAGTTAAACAAATCAAACAGCACTTTCACATCCAAATAAAAATGTTATAGATCCAGAGATCTTGCCTAAAGGACAGAAAAAACCATTATTTTATGTTCAAATAAGCAAAACAAGACTAAACTCTACAGTAAAATTCAGAGATTTTAGAAATAGTTTTAGTACACTGTTATTTTTTTCATTTTCTTAATTACACACATAGTTATCATGCTTTACTTTACATAACTAATAGGTACCTGCATTTCTTTTTCTCAGTTATGTTTTGTCCTAATATTAGCAGCTGCACTGTGTAAATCAACAAGGCAACGTTTGTTCTTCTTCAGATTCCCCCCTATGTGTTTTCTTCTGTTTTGAGAAATTAAAATCTGGCAAAAATTTAAATAACTCTCTGGTTCTTGGAGAAGTAGTTTTTGCAAAATCGCGTATTATGTGTGAATGTGTGACTTATCTGGTAGAATGTAGCTTAAGTCATATTTTGGTTGGGTCTCCCACTTGGGTGTAGTGGTTACTGTAATGACATTTTCAAAGCATAACAGTGCAAGCCCTACCTCATAAGAAGACAATTTTCTTTCAGGACGTGCAGTGCCTTTGGCATTCATTAATACACACTTGCAGATGAAACGTTTAAATGCTTGGTTGTAGCCCTGTCTATATTTAGGGCAGGGTTTGTGGATGCATAATTTACATGTATGCGAGTTGTGGATATCTGCATTTAAAAAAAAAAAAAAAAGTATCTAGATAGTGTTTTTCCCATCAGCTGAATGGTAATTTTACGTTGGGCTTAGAGCATTTCAAATGTTATTTTCATGCTGTATCTTAACTCACTTTCTCTTTCCCCCATCATGGTGACATTTGATAGACACAAACCATCCAAGACCATGTACAGTACTTGGCAAGAGTCTTCAGGGGTCTGCAAAGGGGACATGTTTAGACAATATCTTTCTTTCTGTGCGGATGGATGCTGTGGGATCTTTCTGCAGCAAGAGGACCAGGAGGCAGGTGGTGTGACCAGAAGTGTGGCTGGAGCACACACTGCTCCCTCCCATGTGTGCTCTTGCTAGGGGTGCTGTGCCAGCCTGCTGTCCCGTGCAGCGGGAGGTCATAGGCCCCATCCTGGGATCTCTGCCCTTGGGAAGCAGTGCATGGCCTTTGCCAAAGCTTCACACACCTCTTCTATCCTTTCGTGCTTGTGATGCACTGGGAAAAGCCAGAGCAGAGATGTGGTACAAAGTTCTTGGGACTGAGAATCAAGACCTGCTGCTGTGACACAATTAGAAGGCTGCTGTTTTCTATGACATTTTCTTTCCTAGGTGGTTTTTTAGGGGTTTGTGTCAATTTTAATCAATTTCCCTTAACTGTCTTGAAATTTTGTAAACCACGATTAGTGAGGGCTTTCATCGTGGCAGGCAGTAGTATTGTAGCAGAAGAAACTGTGATGGTGAGGTGAAGTGACTCGCCCTGGGTTAAAAAGTCAGATCTGGCTCTGTGTGTATTTGGCCTCTGCAACCCACCTCTCCCTGTGAGGATGGCCAAGCAGAGATGGCATCTGTGTGTTAGGTGGGACATTACTTTTCTAGCAGCAGGGCTGGGAGCTGGGCTGAGTATGTCCTAGCAGCATACTGTGTTTCAAGGCCCATATTGCCAGGGGCTGAGTTGCCTTGCTAACGTGACCATCTCTGTTCTGAATGACATGTCTTTTAAATCAAAAGCAGGAAGAATGGGGTTCTTCTTATGACATGAAAATAAAGTTTAAAATATTTGCAGAAAATGCCTTGTACCTCAAACTCTAATGATACTTAATTTTGCAGGTGTACAAGAGATTAGAGCAAATGTTTTCTGGGAATAAATGCCTACTTAAGTGTGGTGTTCCACTTGGAACCTAGGAAGTCCAATTCATCTATTCTACCTATTGTCCTATGGTCTAGAAAAATGTCATTTCTCAGTGCATGAAATTAACTGGAGTGATGTAGACGTATTTATTGAAGGTATCTCAACTGAAATTTGCGGAGTTTCTGAAAGCGTGACTTGTTATTTTTTGTTGTGGTCTATATTGGTAAGACTGGTGTATTTAGCCAGTTGTATTTGCAGATTCCCTTTATTGAGTATATGTATAAAGGTACATTACCTGTGTGGCTTAAATGAGGAAAAAAACCCACAGTGATCAAACACTTTTCTGGCAGTATCCACCTGTAACAAGCCGGGTATGTTCCTGTTACAGAGTCATCATCTCCTGTTACAGAGTCATCATCACAAATCACTCCCCTTGCTGACACAACGGCACTGGCAAAAGTTCTGATGCACAGTGTAGACCTGGCCTTTGTTTCTTTCACCCACTATCTGTGTGAAGCAGTAGATCAGTTCATATCACAGTGAAGCCAGTCAGACCCTAGCTCCAGCAGCTGTCAGATTTCTACTAGTTTTACTGCATCCAGCTCTCAGATAAAGGCAATTAATTATTCTTAAGTGGTTAAATGGCAACTGTAGTCATTTGTTCCACCGGCTGTATGAAGTTGTATGTTTCAGAAAGACAATCTAAGTCACATTTTCTTTACAGCATACATAAACCTGGGCTGGGAAGTACTTGTGTGCTGCGTATTTGTCACAGTACTGGTGATGCAATGATCTTGGGGAATCCTTACTGCCAAGACCATGTTATGGAAGATACAAAAATTTAGGTGGGGATGCCTCGTCCCTGTGCCTGGGAAAATCATGGAACAGATCTGCCTAGAAGTTGTGCTAAGGAACACGGAGAAAAGGGAGGTGATTTGAGACAACAAGCACAGCTTCACTAAGTCCTGCCTGATCAAACTAGTGGCTTTCTATGATCAAGTGACTCCGTCAGTGAACAATGGAAGAGCTACAGATATTTTCTGTCTTGACTTCTGTAAAGCCGTTGACATGATCTCCCACAACATCCTTTTCTCTAAATTGCGAGATACAGATTTGGTGGGTGGACTGTTCAGTGGATGAGGAACTGGTTGGATGGTTGCATCCAGAGGGTGGTGGTTAACAGCTTAATGTCCATGTGGAGACTGGTGACAAGTGCTGTCCCTCAGGGTAATGAAACTTGTTGTAGGAAATGGGTGGCCATGGTGATGCCAGACAATTTGTGCTCATGCCCTTTTTTTGAAATACCAATTCCAAGTAGCTTCCTGCTGCCTCCTTTGTTTTCAGAATCATTACATGGAGTTAAGTATACTTTTTTTTTCTCTTACCAGAGGTCTGTTGAAAGTCTGACTCCCTACAGAAACAGAGTGAAATTGGATCTCTTCCTGTGGACCATTTCCGTCCTGACCTGGGAACTCTGCTGCGTTGGAGGACAGCTGCGAGCTGGCTTGGGCTCTGAGGGATCTTCTCCACTCTTGCCTGCAGAAAGAGCTGAGGGAGACTGTGCTTCTTGCTGGGGCATCTCAAACAGGAATGGGGAGGACTCCGCTCCCCCTCGCATGCAAAGGGGGCCCTCTGAAGAAGGTAGAGGGTTGTTGTCTTCCTACTACTGTTCTGTTGCTATGAGATCTTGACATGTGGGAAAGGAAAGAGAAGAGAAGCTTCGGAAATAATAATAATCTAAAAATTCCTCAAACACACCTACCCCAAATTTTCTCTTATAGTATTAAAAGTCTCATGGTTTTAGTTTTTTTTCTGCTTTTTGGGAAATGACTGGTGTTTTGATGCTTATGGCTCTTGGTACTGTTACTGTATGGTTTCTAGTGTTTTTTGTGGTATATAATAATATATAAGGAAAAAATTATCTACAGTGAGGGTGGTGAGGCACTGGAATGGGTTGCCCAAGGAAGTTGTCAATGCTCCATCCCTGGCAGTGTTCAAGGCCAGGTTGGACAGAGCCTTGGACGACATGGCCTAGTGTGTGGTGTCCCTGTCTGTAGCAGGGGGGTTGGAACTAGATGATCTTAAGGCCCTTTCCAATCCAAACCATTCTATGATTCTATAATAATAACATTTTCAATTTTAGTTTTCTTCTTCTTTTTCCACTAATTCATCAAGTTACTTGTATTTGGTGTGTGTTTACATTTCAGGTCTCTTCCAGAAATACCCGCCTACTCTTAAATACATAGGGTAGGTTATGTGCTGGTGACACTGAAGAAAATACTAATTTATTGCTACTTCCTATCCAAGCAGAACAGAAGGAGACCTGTGGTCATAGTGTCCTCCTTGTTCCTGTATTAGGGGAAAAATAATTATTTTTAGCTTCCAGGGGAGGCTGTTTATGATAAAGTATGTTGAATTAAGATAATCAGTGAATCAGCCTTGAAGACAGTGATTCAGCTGCAATGCCCTGTGCCTTGCAAAGTGTAGCCCAGTGCTCCAGCTAGTCCTCTCAGCTGCCAGACTGTGCTCACATGGGCATGAGGGCAGTGCATAGCTATGCATGCTGGCTATGTCTATATTTGTAAGCTATACAGTGTAAGGAATGTTCCCAGGCGCTGGAACCTGACTTATCTATACTCTTAAATTGTTAAAACAGTCCCACCAGCAGTTTCAGCTCCTGCCAGCTAGTGATGTCCTAGACAATTGCCAGGCAATTATTTGGAAGTTAGCATGGGCCCACATCCAGCAGGCAGTTTGCATCCAGCCATCATCCTCTTCTGGAAAGAAGTGAGGTTTAGTAGTATGGATCCAGGCGACTCTGTGCCAAAGAACAACCATTCACATGCTTGATTTAGTTGAGTAACTGCAGCTACTGCCTTTTGTCCTTTCCTAATGGACAGGAAAGCTAGATAAGCTGGCAGAGTCAGGAGGTCTGACATCTTCTCATATCAGGAATGCATGCACCACAGCTCTCTAATTAGTCAGTGAGATTAAGAAAGAGCATCTTAACTTACTCACAGAATAAAAAATAAACTTCATGCATAAACTGCAGGCAGGAATAAGGGAGCGTTTGTTAGCTTTTTAGTCACCACAGCCGTTGCCATGGGGCTGGTGGGGTGCAGCAGACCTTTGGCAGATGCAGGACACTCCCTGCAGAGGGGCAGCACCATGGGCCCTATGAGCAGCACAGTGGTGCCGTGAGGGCCTTGCTGCAGGGCTCATCTGTGCTAGCCCCTTATAGCATGATAGCTCATTGTACAGGGGTAAATGGAAGTGCTAAAGAACTAAACAGCACGCTCCCTCAGTCTGGATGGTTTTTATTTGTGTCCTGTCCATTATGGAGTGTATAGCTGGTGACACCAAGAGTTAGGCAGCAATGAGTGGCATGCCTCGTGGTTAGAATTCAGTTTACAATACTTGCATTTTGTTTGAGTGGCTATGAAAAAAAGAAGCAGAAGACTGCTTTAGATATTCCAGTACAACTTGAAAAGTAAACAGACTTCTCACTTACTACTAGAACTAAACAAACAAAATACCTGCGAAAAATGAAGGGGTTGTCTGTGAGATGCATGCTTGTGCCAGTGTAACGTTTTGGAGGTTGAGTTATTTAAGTCAAATTGCTTCTGGCAGTACCATAGCTGTGTATATATACGTCAGGAAAAAATATCCTGAGTTGAATTTACTTTTGTAAAGTTTATTCACACAAGTAATAGTTTGAATTGCAAAGCTTTCACAGTTGTCGGCTGTTTGTTCCCTAGTATATAAATCATACTACAATTAGAGATATATGTTTAACACTTCATGGGTTTTTATCTCATGTAAACTTCAAAATAAGTGTAAAAGCTTGTTTTTCTTTAATACTTTGTTCTAGGAATATATTCTACATAGAAGAACACCATCATAATTATTGATTTCTTACTGTTTGTGATAGTGTTTCAGTGTGCTTAGAAATGGTGTGAAACATTAGCAAGTTTTAGCAGAACTTGATTTAAAAAGAAAACCACGCCATTTGTTAGAACAATTTACTTAATATACTGATAGACTTTTCACAGGAGGTGACTGTTTTGTCACAGTTATCTGAATTTTCAGGGTGATTTGTTGGATAAGGGAAGAGCGACTGAAGTCATCTACCTGGACTTGTGCAAAGCATTGGCACTGTCTCACATGGCATCCTTGTCTGTAAACTGGAGATACATGGATTTGACAGATGGACCACTTGGTGGATGAGCAGTTGGTTGGAGGGTTATATTCAAAGAGTTGCAGCCAACTTCTCAATGTCCATATGGAGACTGGTAACGAGTGGTGTCCCTCACGGGTCAGTGTTGGGACCAATCCTGTTCAAGATCTTTGTCGGCGACATGTACATGGGATTGATGCGCCCTCAGCAAGTTTGTGGTTCACACACACCAAGCTGTGTGGTTCGGCTGATACGCTGGAGGGAAGAGATGCCATCCAGAGGGATCTGGACATGCTTGTGAGGTGGGCCGATGCCAGCTTCATGAAATTCAACAAGGCCAAGTGCAAGGTCCTGCACCTGGATTGGGGTAATCCCAGGCACAGCTACAGTTTGGGCAGAGACTGGATTCAAAGCAGCCCTTCAGAGAAGGACTTGGGGGGGTTGGTCGATTAGAAACTGAACATGATCTGGCTTCAGTGTGTGCTCACAGCCCAGAAACCAACCGTATCCTGGGCTGCATCAAGAGAAACATGACCAGCAGGTCGAGGGAGGGGATTTTCCCCTTCTACTCTGCTGTGGTGATACCCCACCTGGAGTGCTGTGCTCAGCTCTGGGCCCCAGCTCAGAGGCTGTGAGAGCTGGGATTGTTCAGCCTGGAGAAGAGAAGGCTCTGGGGAGACCTTGTAACAGCCTTCCAGTACCTAAAGGAGGCCCTACAAGAAAGCTGGAGGGGGACTTTTTACAATGATGTGTAGTGACAGGACAAGGGGGAACAGCTTTAAACTGAAAGAGGGGAGATTTAGATTAGATGTTAGGAAGAAATTCTTCACTATGAGGGTGGTGAGACACTGGCACAGGTTGCCCAGAGAAGCTGTGACTGCCCCATCCCCGGCAGTGTTCAAGGCCAGGTTGGATAGGGCTTTGAGCAACCTGGTCTAGTGGAAGGTGTCCCTGCCCATGTAAGGGGGGTTAGAACTAGATGATCTTTAAGGTCCCTTCCAACCCAAGTCATTCTATAATCCTATGATTCCCACGTATAGAAATACTAAATCTGCAAGTTAGAGAACATTACAGTAAACTCTGCTAGAAGTGATAGATTGTGAACAAATTCCTTCTTAGGAAGTAAGAGATGTGCATCTTCTCCCATATGAACTGAAAGAGGGTACCTTCCGACTCACTGGTTTATTGCAGTCTGATTTTTCATAGAAGGATTTATTGGACCTAACCTATTGTTTGTTTCTCTCTTTAACCTGTCCATTCATTCCGGGAATCCAGAAAGAGTACCATATAACTTTACTGGCCATCAGGATATTATAGTTAATTACAGATGCAAACAGAAAGCTCACTGGCAGTGTTATGTTACAAATAACTGGAGAAATATGTTCTTTTTTGCTTAAAACAAACATGCTTTCGTTTGTTTGTTGACAGCTACGTTCTAAGTAAAAATGTTTGAAGGCTTCTGAAAAATATGTTAGACTGCTACTCCAGAGGGTATTTACTCATAGCTTGCTAAAAGGTTTTTGGATGAAAATGTAATAAGCTAATAATGACTTTTCAGAATTCTCCTGTGGCATTTTTCTTGGTAATATTTTACCACCCCTTTTTTCTTCCTGCAGTGCATCAGGTTATTCAAGGAAATTCCCTTCATGCTCTCTCCTAACCACACTTGAGGTACTGGCTTGCAAAGGTACATCAGTGCTCCTTGTTTTGGCTGTGCTGCCGTCTGGCACCTCTGGGGGAGGAACACTTCAGCAGGTGGCCACTCAAAGGTGCAGTGCCTTTCCCTCCACTTTAAGCATCAGGATGTGCAGACTGGTGTCCCAGTGTTGGGGTGCTTCATGCAGAGGGCAGGAAAACTGTGAGGCTGACTTTTTGTCTTATCTGTGCCCCCTCTAAACATGGGGACAGAGAATAGTGTTGTAAGGACTAGTGAACTTACCCTGGAGCAGAGGAGGATGGAAGGTGGTAGAAGGCAGCGCTTTCTGTCAGTGTGAAGATTTCAGACTGTTTGTAATCACTCCAGGAGAGGTTAAGGGAAGGAGCATGGTAAGTCCCTGAAAACCTCTGCTCCAGGTGCTGTGGTAATAAGAACCCAAACAGGATGTATGGCAAATCCAGGAAAAAGAAAAAATGCACGAGCTGGAATTAAAACTGAAGACAACAAAAAGGTAAGTTTAAGAGATGGCATTACACAGGACCCACATAAAAAACGGATTTTATAGACTGGAAAGAGTTTGAAGGAAATACAAAAAAGAAAAAAAAATTAAAAAAAAAGGAGAAAACCGCCTTGTTTGAATTCTAAGTCCCCCAAGCAGTAACCACATCCTCCCTCTTTCCCCAGCTGCTTTCCTTAAGCGCCCAGCCGGTGCAGCTCATATGGGTGGCGCTCACACTGGGAGTGAGAATCTGTCACTTGGCCCTGATGAGGAGGCACTTCCTCCTGACCTTTCTGTGTGCTTTCATAATTTATGGCTGCAAAGTTTGTTCAGCTGCTAGGCTGGGTTCCGTGTGCCACCTTTCAGAACTGTTATGTCTTAAATTTGGCAGACCAAGGACAGGCCTGATGTATATCACTGCAGTCATCCGGGACACTGAACACTGCCCTCCCCTTCCACCCACACATCATTACCTGGTTTTGGAGATAAGATGAATTAAAACAGCCCTTAGAGATGGATTGTGTGCTGGCGCTGACTGGTAGAATAAGGGCCCATGGAAATCTTTCTCACTGCCAAAGTTGTTTAAAAGCAGTATGCTACAACATCCCTTCTACTCCCTTATAAGTTGATGAGTGGTGGAAAGGAGCTGGGATCACAACCAGGCCCTGGGTGCAGGTGGCCTGAGGTCATGGCAAATCCTTCTAGGATGGGAGTCTGTCTGTGGGAAAGAAGGACCTGCCAGAGGCAACATCCCCTAAGCAGCCCTTGCTCATGCTGGCACCCAAACATCCCCACTGGGAGCAGCAATGCAAATGCTGGGGTTTGTATCCTTGTGACTGTCAAGGTTTTTATCTGAGGTATGTGAGACAGCAGTTGAAGATACTGCACAAAATATTCCACAAGAACAGCAGGACCCAGCACACTTGCAGTAGTAGCAGCTTCCTTTCATCAAAGCCAGGGCTTGCTCCAAGTCTGGTGGCAGGCAATAGCAGAAGCTAGTGCAATTTTGCCACCTTGCAGTCTGTAAATCTTCAGCATGTGATGTTGTTTTGCAACTGAAATGCCTAAAATTCTCCTGTCCTTTGCTCTGTTGAGAACTGAATTAGGTCCTCCTCTGCAGCTAACTTTTCGCTGATGTTGCACAAATGTGTAGTAATGCAATCAGACAAATTGTCTCAAAAGTGACAAAATTAGATTACATTTTTGTTCATAAAACTGTATGGGAGCTTCACACTGTAGAGCATCTTCTAAGAAAAAAAAAAAACAACCCAAAAAACAAAAAAACAAAGCCTTGTAGTTTCCACTTAACTTTTTCTACTTAATAATTTTTCTCTTTATCTCCTTGTAATTTACCCTTCCACACTTCATTATTGACTTCAGTCTGATTATCTTCTTACATACAGTTTTAAATACACAAATAAGTAGAAATTATTCCTCAGATGTATTAAAACCAGACAAGATTGGAATCAAATTATCCAGGAACAATACAAATAAGCTAAGTTTTTCCAAAGATTGCACCCTTGGCTGCCAGTTTAATTTCATCTAAGTGTTAATTTAGGAGCTGCTGTGTACATAGATTGCCAGCATTTGTGGGGAAGGGAGGAGTGCCATTGCTCATAGACAGTCTACTGGGCAACGTGTGTTGGAAAACCACCACAATACATCTATTTCCCTCTCATCTGGGAAAATCACTCAAAGAGCTGGCAAGTTTACAAAGATAAGGAGGGAGTTACTGCAAATATCAAAGAAGGAGCTTGCTGCTTAAGTGAGACAAAAGAGAACCAGCTGCAAAGCTGGAGCTTGGAGGATGCAAGTGGCAGATATAATTGACGTGGCATTGCAAAAGGCTAAATTCCTGCCCAAATAATGGCTCATGTCT
>NW_009939564.1:0-9466 GCF_000696875.1 Nestor notabilis | reverse complement strand
GAGCTGCATCGGTATTAGCACTAGTGGGAAATATGTAGCTGATTTGTTGTGGAACTGATACAAAACCTGCAGAAGCTGGATTTTCAATCCAGAGAAAATGACATTATTTTTAGGGTAGAGGGGTGCAGCAAACAGTGTGGAAGCTTAGTAGTGTCTACGCAGGTTATCAAAACATTGCTGATAGAATAAATTCCTGTCACGCCCTCTGTACAGGGTAACCTTTATCTCAGATGTGCTTTTGTTAAACAATACTGAAGGATGAAACAAAAACAAACCCCTGCATTCTCCTCTCTCTGCCTATTGATTCTGCTACATGCCTGGACAGGTAAAACAGTGCTTAGCAAGCTGGCTGCACTTTGTGATTTGCTGTGCTTATTCAGGATCCAAGAACACACACCATGGTTTTGACTGCAAGAGTCAGTTGCATACTTCTGGGAATACTGCTTCTGCTTTAAAATGGAGCATTTCCAAGTGGGTCAAGCAAAGACTTTTTTGCTGGGGCAAATCATTTGCAGATGAATCTGCAGTTAGAACTTACCCATTGCAATTCAAGGTTTCAGATAAAGTATGTGTCGGTTACTTTTTCGACAAATTAGTACACATTTTGGAAGCTCTTCAATGTCAGAAATACTTCTGATATGAAACTCTTATGCTATTCTTTCACTTGTGAAATGTTTGCATGCACAGTGAAATACTAGTTAAAAATTCAAAATGTGAACAAGTTTCGCAAATGAATAACATCCTGCAAACTTTTGCTTCTCACTGAGTCACCTTCATGTATTTTTGTTTTTTTAATGTAGCAAGCTCCTCTTTGATATTTGTAATAAAAACCACAAAACCCCACTTACATTTAGTCTCTCTGAATAATCTTCCCACATAAGAGGGGAATTTTTCTTGTGTTTTTTTCAATAGATACTCAGCCTGTTTTGGTTAAGCACCGCTGTAAGTTTTTTCTTTTAAGTCTGAGGCTTTTTCATGAGCTTGCAGGTGGTGTAGAAAACATAGTGCTCTGCTTTTAACTTTCTTTTCCTGGTCTATGATAAAAAGACTCTAGAATCTTTTCTAACTAGCTTTTTTATAACTAAGAAGAGGCTTGTGTGAGAAATAAAGAACATCAAAGGCAAGAGGAAGTTAACTCAGGTGCATCATTGGCAGATTGTCTTAAATGTGGAAATTCCAGGCTATACTACCAGTTGAAAATACTGTGTTTCATTTCCCCCTAATTTCCTCAAAATAAATAAATGAAACTACTTATGCTCTGGCAAGTGTTGTCATGTTGTTAAACTGACCTTAAAATTGCATTCTGAGGAAGTTCATTTGAGAATAGGGGTCAAGTGAGCTTCAAGCTCTGTAATTTATTTAGCTAACTGTCCTACCAAAAAAGTGCATATTTTTGGAAGAAAGCTGGACCAAGTACAATAAACTTTCTGAAGCTCCACAGAAGCTGCTGTGATGCCTTGTTGATCTGTTTACTGTGTTTCTCAGTGTCTGCTTATGTGCACTTGCATTTTTGTGCACCCTCGAGATATATCTGACTTTTATTAACACGCAAAATGTGCTTCTTAGCACACAAAATTATTTATGTAGATCTTTCCAAAGGAAGAGTGCTAAAAAAAGCACACAAACTTTGGCTGAGCTAGGGCCACATTCACACTCCCAAACTGTAAATTGCTGTGTGATGTTAGAAGGAGCTGAGTTATTCCTTGCAAGCACAACTCCTTAAGAACAGTGTTTGAAGACTGGCCAGGATTTCTGTATGTTCTTTCTTTTACATTGTGTGGGTTACGTGGATTTATACATTCCCCATTTCATGTAATTCAGAGATCTTTTTTCTGTTTCTATTTTTTTAACAGAGTGAATTGGTTTCATTTGTGAAACAATGGTCCCAGACAGAAGAGTCATCCCTATAATCTGTGTCCCTGGTACTTCACCCTCTCAGAAGTTACAAAGCTGAGGAGTACGAGAGCAGCAATGGGCAGTTATGCCTCAGCTCTCATGAGTCCTGAGATGCCTTGTTGGAGCCTCATCTCTGTGGCAAATTAAAGTGACCTGGCCAGAGAGCGAGCTATGGTCTTCAAGGTGTGATAATGTAACAAAGTCTTTTAGACAGTTCTTGGTTTTTCCAGGACCTCTGTCCCCGCCAAGCACTTAGTAGGTGACCAGGTTTCAGGGTGACACCTCTTTGGCACCTCCCATATGAAGGAGTAGGGGAAATGAGGTTAGGGGTTTTCTGCGTTCACTGAGCTATGCAAGTATGCTGTCCTGCTTGGCTGGTCTTCCTCTCTTACCCTCATCTGCAGTTTCATTCAAATTCTACTCCTTCCTTAGCTAGAAAGTGCCATCCAGAGTGCATCTGCCACACATGAAGTCTGTGGACATCCATCACTTGCTCAGCACTGTGGCACATCCTGCATTTTCCCATGAGACTTTTGTCTCTTAAAAGATGAGGGTTGTTCTGATTCCATTGCAGATGTCCTCACGCCATGTTGTGCAGGACTGCGAGCCACTAACTTTACAGAAACAGTGGGAGATGTTGCAGGTGCCAAACAACATCAGTGGTACATGTTGCATTATGCATGGCTGACATATGCAGAGCCTGGATAACCTGAAGCAGTGAATCGTCTGTTTTTGCAAACACTGAGCTCAGTCATGCAGCATTTTTTCTGCCCAAATACGGTAAAACATTGTACTACTTGTGCCTCCCACATGCCTGCCCAAGTGCCATTCAGAAGAACTGGAGCATTGGCACCTTGTTCCAGGATTATACTAGCTGTACTTAGTGATGGCAGATGCCCATCAGCAGCTTGCTGCTGTGTCAGATTAACATGCCTCCAGACGAATGTAAGAGACACTTATAAAAGAAAGCAGCTGCATTAAGAAGTGTACATCGCTCTTTCAAGTATTAGAGGAATGTCAGAGAGGTGAAGCACTCGTCCTTTTTACAAATTAACTGAAAACGTGTTTTTGGCAAGATTCTTATGACAGCCCTTTGCTTTGTAGTCTGTAGGGCCCTGAGATGTCAGCTGGCATTTTGCCATGGTCATGAAATTTGGCCTTCTTAATTCAGTGTTCAAGGAAAAAAAAGTAGGATATCTTGGTTTCATAGATCACTGGAAGAGAAAGGTACTTTGCTCTGAAAAATAAAAGGAAGCCTGGTCTTTCAGGAGCTGCCTCAGGGGTATATTTGCTGTATATTTGCAGATGTACAGCTAAGAGGAATTTCCCTTCTCTGTAGTTAGTAGGATAGTAAACTTTTCAATGACCTGTATAAATAAAATCTCAAAGCTTTTTGTTAGAAAAAAAAAGCCATTGATCAACATCTTCAAAGACGAGAAATTCAAAAGTTGTGACTGGTTCTGCTCTTGAATGAATCTGCTATTGAAAGTTTGAAGCATAATGCAATCCTAGCTACCATATCATAATACTTTGTTCCAGGGGCTAACTCATTTCCTTTAATTGCAGGGAGACAAAACTCACTCTTTCAAGAAGTGCACTTGAGTTATTGGATCCTTGCCTTGTCCACATTGAAGAACATCTGTAGCAGAGAAAAAGGGACCCTGTCTGGTTTTTGCCTTCAGAAGAAGACAGTAAAATTTGAGTGAACCTAATTTATGAGATGTGCCAAGCATTTCTGAGAGCTGATCCTCAAGTGTTTACTCTTTACAGGTGCATTCTACCACCGTAATACTTATCCATTAAATAAGAAATACAGTATTAGTAATTCCAAGTCTTTCAATTGTAAATGCTGTCACATTTTGTTATATCCTTTCTCTTTTTATGATTTGGTTGGTTCTTCTTCAAGCTTAAAGGGAAAGTTGATGGTGTCAGACTTTAGGCATTGGAAGTTAGATTAAATCTGTATGTTAGTGGGGCTTCCAAAGCACTCGAGCTTCTTAAATTTAATTTTTTTTTTCAGGTAACATTTCAGGTTAATTTTTTTTTCAGGCTTCCTACAGACCCATATTGAACGTGAAGAGCCAAAGTTACCACCTATTAAGAAAGGACTGAGGGTAAAATGAAGCCAGATTTAGTAGAGCAGGGAATGAAAACTTACCCTATGTTAAAGCTAATCCTTTGAAAGGCAGAAGTGCTATCTGAATGAAGAAATGAAAAAGATCATAAACCCTGGCAGATTAAATGTAGAAATATAACTTAACTGTCAAAAAAAGAGTTTGAGGAACAGCTAACTGAAGTAATAAATCATTCTCCTCATGCATACATCAAGAACAGGAAGCTTGCCAGAGAGTTTGCAGGGCCAATAGATGACACAGGTATCAAAGGATCACTTAGGTAAGATAAAACTGTTGCAGAACAAGTAAATAAAACCTTTTCAGAGTAGAAGGAGCCAGGGAGATTCCCATCTTGGAGCTTGTCTTTGTGAGGGGCTCATCAGATAATTGGCCCAAAATTGAACTGGCTTAAAAAATAACGTAGTCTAAATGAACAGTAATGCAGCACTAGAAGCAGACAGTATTAATTTAAGAGTTTTAGAGGTATTCAGGCGTGAAATGTCTGAATGATTAACACTGGTGTGTAACCCCTTCCTTTACATTGCTTTTATAGCTGGTAAATGTGACACTAGACTTTAAAGTGCATTCCACCAGAGGTCCTGGGGAGCTACAGGCATGTGAGAGTAATGTCCACAGTAGAAAAACTGGTAAAAATGGTAAATAAAAAATGAAATAATGAACACACAGATAAATATGACATGTCTGGAAGGAGGTAATAGTATCTTGTGTAAAGGGAAGTCCTACCTCACTAACCTATTTGTTCTTTGAAGTGGTTTGCCAAAACATGTTAACTATGAGAGACCATTTGATATGGACTACCAGGATTTCTGAAAGGCTTTTGGCAAGAATCCTTCAATAAGGCTTTTAAGTACACTAGATAAACATTCTAGGTGTACAAGGGAAGGCAAAGATAAATAGTAATCTTTAAGGTATAAACTGGAGGTGGAGAAGGAATAGTCAGCTGTCCTGTTGGAGCTGTCAGCTGTCCTGTTTATGAACTTCCACTAAGCTTCTCAATACAAACTTTTGAATTTTGGGGCCTTGCAAGTGAAGAATAGATACTCATGTCTCTTAAATAGGCTTCCTGAATCTAAACGCTTTCTTGAGATAAGTGGTGCAGTTAGCCCTTCATCTGTGGATCTCTGAAAGATATATCCAAGCTTGAAATGAAGAGTCACTGTCTCTACAGGTTCCTGAGGTCAGTGTATATCACACTATTTCTTCAGCAGTCAGGCGTTATAAATTTAGGCTACTGTATAGGACCACACATACATATGAATATGTAGTTTGACACTGATTTTATGAATCAAAAGATTTTATGAAGCTCTGAGTGGACGATGTGAGATGTCATGCCAAAGGAAGTGGGAACGACTAGTCTGGCTGTGCAAGTTCTAGGTTTGTTCTCTGCATTAGAAAGTTATGTGTGACTCTTTAATAGTCCAGACTGGTTCATGTCCATGTGGTACCAGCCACAGTGCTTTCCTGTGGCGACTTTGATAACTAAACTTGTGTTTTCGTGCCAAGCAATCTACTTGGCTCATCCCTGGTGTCTGTAATGTCAATTTGATTTACTCTTTCTTTGATTCAAAGTTTCTGCTCTCTGTCCTTGCTGGTGGGAGTTTGTTGCGCAGTCCCTCCAGGTGGAAAGTATGGACTCATCATGGCAAGTCTTATCATCATGCTGTAAAAAATGCTCTGCTGCACTGTGATGTAATTGCTCATTATTTTGAATATTTTGAACAGAAAGCTACAGAAAAACTGTTTGTGAGATCAGAGGCACTGCATAGGATCCAAAAGAGGCCTGGGTAAACAGAAGTGACCTAGAAGGTCTGAGCCAAGAGCAGTGGTGACTCAAGTTGATGCATACTGTTCAGCCTGCAGGCTTGAATGCTCTGCCCAGTGTGGCCATCAATAGCAGTAGAGATGCAGCTCATCATGAGCCTGGCGTGAAGCAGGGTGGAGAGACATCCTTTGCTGCTCTGGCATAGCAGCGGTGTCAGACCTTGTGGGGAGGGAGGGTGTAACTAGTTCTCAAAGGCAAAGGCTGTTCTTATGTGGTCAGCTGTGTCATTGTACAGAGCAAGTGCAACTCACCCACAAAAAGGTCAGAGTTGGGCTATGGGTTGAAATGGGAATGTAGCTGGTCAGAAAGGGGATGGTTTAGCTATGGGGAAAGCACCAACAGCTGACTCAGTACCCCAGTTGTCAGCGAGTACTTCACATTTCTTCAGGACCTTTCATTCCAGAGGTGAGGTTAATTTTGTATCCACTCTCTTACCTTCCCAATCTTACCATGGGTGCATTATCAAAATACACTTCTGGTGCTTTTTGATTGTATTGCTGATCCTCACAGTATTTTGATAACCACTTTATTACTGTTATGCTCCATTTTCAAACCAAGATGAATTTACCTGTGATGAAAGCACATAGGGATTCTTTTGTGAGGTTCTTAGCTTCTGGAGTGTTTAAATATTTTAAGAAATTCTATGTTTTACCTGACTTCAATTGGGTCCAAAAGTCTAAGGGAGGACACTGTAATAAGTTTGCTTTGTTTTCTGACATAATATTGATAATGATATGGAAAAGCACGAAGGTGAATAACACTAAGAATTTTAGGTTGAATCATGAAGGAGCTGAAAGAAGACTGTAGGCTACTACAATGTAACAACGGTGTTGGTAGAACTACAAGCATAATCTCCACTGCAGGTTGGTCATCCTCATGCATAGAAGTTAAATCATACACAATTACATAACAACAGCAATGATATTTACAAAATCCTACCCATGTTTGAAAGAGGTTCTGCATTTGAAGTAAATTACATAATCAAACAAACTATTCTT
This sequence comes from Nestor notabilis, assembly GCF_000696875.1. NCBI lineage: Eukaryota > Metazoa > Chordata > Aves > Psittaciformes > Psittacidae > Nestor > Nestor notabilis. Next base: position 2,615 of record NW_009939564.1, on the reverse strand, counting down.
GCAAAGCCACAATGATTAATATTGCAATGATTTTCCCAGTGGATAAGCTCCTGTTTATAGGTGACGCACAACAACTGCAATGGATATGCTCTGGTTTAATGTCAACACAGGACATGAAGAAGTTGAACAACAGTTGTAAAATTTTCCAACAGAAGCTTTATGTTTAAAACTAATGGTCTCCAACTTGAAAAAACTCCGAAGTATTTGCAATGGAATATAGTTAATGGCTTTACTGTGTCTCCAGACAAAGGGAATTGCAGGACTTACTTACTAACAGGTTCAACAAGACAGATGCTAATAACTGTGTGTTCTCTGTTCAGCTCACTGTGATGACTGACAGCACCTCTTTTATGCACTCACCACTTGTGATTCACACTTGGGAATTTTTCATTCAAAGTTCTGCCAAGTGCATCCCTTACAAAAAATATTCTAGTTAAAATTGTGTAGTTCTGTGAAGTTACTTCTTTCTAAAAAAAAGGGGATTATATTGATCAACAAGTGAAACTACTTGAAATCTTGTAATTATTGTACAAGCCATTTAATGATATTTTTCCTTTCACTACTGAAGTCAGTACACTTTCAGTTGAGAAATGAAAAAACAAAACTTTAGGGATAGATTGAAAACAACCAAAAATAAAAAACCACAATGAACCTTTGTAAGATGTCTTTATTAGTCTACTGATTTTTCCACTTCTCTGAGCTCTAGGTTCAGTTCATATTTCTGTCATAGACTATTTCACAAGAATGTAACTGACTTTTAGTACATTTCCCATTCTAATCTAATACAAGGTCCCTTGAAACAATATGGTACTTCTGACATCACTTTGTTGAATGCTTAAATCAGTGCTGACCACTTTTGAACATCTCACCTTTAGTATCTGTGCACGACTTCTTTTTTTGAAAAAACAACAACAAACAAAATTACAATATTTACTTTCTTCCGCTCCAGATCTCTATCTGTCTCTTATTCACTTCAGGAGGTTCAGATCTTTAAAGACCTATAAAAAAACTAAGTCCTCTTGAAGTCTGCGGCTTCCACTGAAATCATGCAAAGTTGGGTATCTAGTACTCATGAGGCTATAGCTGAAACCTACAGGGCTAAGGACAGTCTTTGCAGTGTTGAGTAGCACTGCAAGATTGTTGCAAAGGTCTTTAAAAATAATGACAAAAACCAGTCAAGAAGTATGCTTTTGTATCCTGTTTCAGTGACAGCTACTTTCTGCCATAAAAATGACTGACGTTGATCTTTGGTACTCACTTTACATTCATTTCACCCATTAGAATGACAATAAAACTCTTCCTATGAGGGAAATAAATATTATGAAGCTTAATTAATGGAGAGGATGTCTTCTGATTCACCTTTCCAAAACTTCTTAGCTGGTTTGATAGGAGGAAGTTAAATTACTTTAAGGCATGATATTACAATGAGTCATTAAAAGCAACGTCAGGAATTCATGGGCTAGAATGATTTAGTAATGACATAATTATGGAAAATGCTTGAGAGAGAGAGTTGTTTACAGCAGTGCAAAAGGTGCAAACCTGAACAAAGGTGAACAACAAAAAGTCATGAAAGAAAGGCAAAAAGTCATCAGTTCTTTAAAACAATTTTCAGCAAATTACGCAAAATTTGTGGAATAGCTGGAATTTACTTATATTCAGCTTTTCCACTTATCTATATCTTATCTTTTATCTTTTTATAAGATGACATATATTTATTTCATCTTGGATTTCAAATGTAATTTCCAATGCAGAGTCAGAGGAATATGTGAGTGCATGTATAGAGAAGATGGAAAGATCCCCTTACCTGACATTCCGGTAAACAGCTCAGCTGTTTTATTGGGAAAACGTTATGCAATCTATGTCATGCCATATATTTCTTGACTCTCACTGATGAGATCATGGGATATTTAGTCTATTTACATCACAGATTGATCTTGCCTGCCTTTGACTAACTGTAGTTTAACATTTGCAAACATATTTTCTTCTGTGTGGCTCTGTGACTGTTAAATTAATCAAACCTACTTAAATAAAATTTCAATTATAGGTGCAAATTTTTAAACCAGATGGCCTCAAGTTAGGCGTTTAAAAGCAGTGGACTAGTTTTCTGCTGCCTCAGCACTCTCTAAGGTAGAGAAGCCAGAGTAGGTGTAGCTAAGATCATTTAAAACATCACTGCTCCACGCTACTCGCTACATCCTTCCAGTATCGTTCACTACCTCCTCTGCAGTGGTGTCATGTAAGGTGTGTGGCTGCTTCAGGCTGCAAGGGTAATGTAACCACACAATCCCCCCAGATCAACAGTTTAACATGCTGTGCTGCAAACTGGAGTGGCTATAATACACACAAAAATCCTGACTTTTCTACCCTTCTACCTTTCTCATGTGAATAGTAACAAAATGACCTTATCCTGGTGTAATGTGTCATTGCAGTTCAGTTCAGAAAATTGTTAATTATTTTTATATTATGTTGTTATATTTTTACTATTATTTATTTTTCCTGCATGACATCCTTGTCTCTAACCCGGAGAGACATAAATTTGGTGGATAGACAACCCAGTGAATAAAGAATTGGCTCAATGTCTGCGTGCAAAGAGTTGTGGTAAATGGCTCAATGTC
>NW_009939563.1:0-48297 GCF_000696875.1 Nestor notabilis | reverse complement strand
CTGCTGCGGGAACCAAACTGGAATATTATTATTGGAATAATGAAGGATGGTATTTAAGTTATGTTTTTGGCTAAAGCACCCCAGGACCTCAGCATTCAGAGTCTGCAGCCTCAAACTCTACCTACAGCTGAGCTAAGTGATGGGATCCAGTGAGGGGATGGGTTGGGGTGTACAGCTGGGGGGCTTAAACTGATGCAGCAGAACAAAACAGGTCCCAAATCTTAACATCCACCAGTACTGATGAAATGTGCACATGAAGTATACTGGCTTGAGATGACATGCTTCAAGACCAGAGACAAAGTTTAGGTGTTTTAAGTGTTTTTCTTAATCGTAGCAAACCGAGGCCCCTCTTCCCCTGGGTGGATGCTTGTTGCAAAGGGAAAAATGACTACTCAAGCTCATTCAGAGAGTGAAATGGTACATACACACGTGCTGAATCCAAAGCACAGATTACCTCCCATTTAAAACAACTGAGATGGTGCCGCTCACTCAGTGCTCTGGATTTCCCTCCCACATCCCTAAATCATTTTTCCTCTTTTTCCCCCACACCCAGAGACAGTTTGTTCAAACAGTCAAGTGCATACAGCTCTTTTGTTTAGTCACCAGGGCACGAAGATAAACTGAATTTGAGACATAAATTAAGAAGTGACTGGAATAAAGCCACAATTGCACTTACATCAAACATGGGATTTTTCCCCCCCTCCCCTGTTGTTATGGCTGGTCTTACTCAGGCCATTTCCAGATAATACACTGGTACAGCTGCAGCACAGTGCAGGGCAGGAGCAGATGGATGCAGTATACCCCCCTTTATGCTTAAAACAAGAGGATGCATGTTTTGGCAGCTGTGGGGGTTGCTATACGCAAGGTAGAAAGGTTTTCATGGCAGATTTCAGTTTCCCACATCTGCACCGAGGCAGCTGCTTCAGTTTGAGCCCTGGACAGAGACAGTGAAGCGTCTGTGCACAGGCACGCACACATTCGGCTTTGTGTTCCTTTATGAGAGCAGTGACCATCGCTCTGCATTTTACCCATATGCTCCTACACACTTAAAACACCCAGGAAGGTTGAGAAAAGCAAGTCCCAGTCTCTTCTTTCCAGACTTACCGGTGAGGCAAGTCAGGTATAGTTTTATCAGTGTGATTCTGCAAAATGAACACACACTCCTTTTTCTGCTATAGATACAAGATAGAAAACCAGGCAGTGGTAGAGCTGAGGAACAGAAGTGATGCCCAGCTCACACTGGAGACCTCTGATTGCATTTGACTGCCATTCATCACCCTTATAGTACCGTCAGCACTAAGTAACTTAAAGCATCACTGACTGGAACAGATGAGCAAATGGATACTCCAAAGGTCTGCTCTCTCAGAAAGCATTTGCAAATAAGCCTTCTTCCTGCTCAAATAAGTGCTAACACAAAGCCACATCTGGGAAGAAGCAAGAAGCCACCAGCGGCCAAGTTGCACAGTTATTCAGCAAAGGGAGAGGAGCATTGCTCTACCTGAGTCACTAAATTTGCCCCTGTGAAACACCAGCCTGTTTACAAAGAAGGAGCATATGTACATGGTGGGAGTGCTTCTACAGCACAATATAGTTCTGCATTCCTTGCAGAAATAAGAATGCTCTTTTTCCCCCCCCCCAAGAACTGCAGGACACTTCCATAAGGTAAGCAAGATAATGGAGCACTTACTGCTTCCTTTGGCTTTCAGTTACAGTCTCACATTTAAACAAGTTTGACATGCTGGATTACAAAATCTCTCGTGAAACATTCAGCTCTGACTCAAAGTACTTGGGTTTTGATGAACTGCATTTTTGGAGCACGGAAGTACTCAAAGCTAATGGGTATTATCTATAATCAGAATTAGCCATTCCCAAGCCAGGATCCCACAGCAAAACCATAAATTGTTCTTTGTCATTTTCAAGATTTAATATGCATAAAAAGAGAAGAGAAACCAGCAAGTCAAGACGCTGAGAGCAGCTAAATAATGTGGTTTCTTGTACAACCAGAGAACCCCCCAGTAACTGTAGAGAAGTGCATACATTAGAGACGTTAAGCAAAGAATCACATACTTCGTATTTATATGTTATTCTTACATAAAGACGTTTGTGGATATAGTCTACAGTTAATGCCCATTTTGGCAGGATTTTCCACCCTCATTGCTTCTCAGCTTCCTAAAAAGGCACATGCAAGCATGTGCAAACCATAAAGCATATGAGGGATGGGGCCAAGCCCATCCTAAGAGCAAGCCCACAGCCATCACGCTAATATCACCAACAGATTTCGCTTCCATGTTACAAATGCAGTTTAAACACAGAAATCAAAGTTTTCCTGTTTCAAAACTCATCCAGCAACGCACTATTACATGTCACAATTTCAGCAGCTTTAGAAAAAGCTGTTGAATTCTTCCTCCTGTGGTCTTCAAAAGAAAGGTTTTTCTCTTCTTTCATCCTCTCTCCTCCCCACGTTTTCTGCATACAACAGGCATTTCCTCCATCTCTTTTAGAACTACCTTGTTTTCTATACATTGACCCAGAAGCAATGTCATCTTTATAATGAGAGAAAACCAGGAATAGCCTGTCAATCAAACATGAACTTCTAGAGCTGTTTCTATTTCCACTACCTGCATTAACCCTTGAGCAGGACTCCATGATGCCTTAGCCTTCAAAAGACAGAGCAAAAGCACATCATAGTGACACAAAACTCCAGCAAAACCCGCACTGCAAAATCCCTTCCATGTGGGTTATATATGGGGACAAAGTGCCATATCCAGGGATATCTGCACAGAGGTACCAGCAGACTACCACCAGCACACCAGCGTCCCAGCAGATGCTGGTGATCAAGGGAAACTGGAGAATACAGCAACAGGGATTTCAGCTTTGCTCCAAACCAAGTACAGCAGCCGTTTGGTATCTGTGTGCTCCTGGCCAAGTTCCATATAAACAAACAACAACTGATTTTGAAAACCTAGTGGTATTATGTTGGTTTAGCTTCCAAAAAGCTTCAGCCTCCAGTAATCCAGTTGGTGAGTGACAAACTAGCATTGATGAAGCCTTGTAAAAAGTAAATAGAGGCTGTACAAACCAAAAAAGACTAAATCCTATTTTATCACAATGACAGCAGTGTCATGCAAGTAAACTGAAAGAGGGTAGAGTTCTATTAAATAGAAGGAAGAAGTTCTTCCCTGTGAGGGTGCTGAGGCGCTGGCACAGGGTGCCCAGAGAAGCTGTGGCTGCCCCATCCCTGGCAGTGTTCAAGGCCAGGTTGGACACAGGGGCTTGGAGCAACCTGCTCTAGTGGAAGGACCATCTGCAAGCTGCTAGTTGCTGACACAAGAAAAAGGGAAAATAAAGTCCTCTCTTTCAGATGGAGTGTCCCTTCTCTTGGCACAGCTGTTTAATGAACTCCTTGAGCAGGGATGGGGCATATGGCATCAGGACACTGCATTTCACCCACCGCTCAGCACCATGTGGGACCTAGAAGCATGAACATGTGCAGGTATCTCTGAAGTCAGGCAACCCCAGCTGGTGGTTTTGGGAGAGGACTTCACAAGATGAGCTATGTTGCAGCACAGACTAGTACGTGGGGCGATTCCTGACTGCGTGTTATTCAATCTAATGGTTGTGCCAGTCACAACACACAAGATACATGATCTTTTTGACAACACATTTTTAAGGAGACATGATTCAGCCATCAGGAACTCCACCCGCTCTCCCAGTAAATGTGTCAATGGAGCAACACCAGGAGAGATGCCCCGAGCAGTGCTGTTACAATGCCACTCAGCACATAAGAAAGGGCTATTATTAACATTACTGTGACCTTGTAGAGATTGGGATTTGTCCCAGGACGGTGGCGACAGCTGCAGGATGATGCCTTTCACTGCCAGGAAAACATCTTCTAACTGGCCATCGATGGGATGGAAGAGCAACCAGCAGAAACACAGGTAAAAGCACTACATGAATTGAGTGGATGATTTCATGTATTCAGGAGAAAGACGAGGCAACTGCAGGGATTTTCCCGTTTTCTTTGCACACAAGTTTTCATACTGTGCTTATCACATCAATGCAGCCAAACTCTTTAAACCTGTAGTTAGTTACTCTTTTTTTTTTTAGGTAGAAAAAAGCTCAGTAACAATGTAAGCTTCTAAATACAATACATTCATGCTTTAAATACCTTCATTTTTGGTTTCTATTAAAATAAACATTTGTGGAACAAGCATGTAAATCCTCTGTTTTGCCCTGTGCTGAGTAAGGCGAGGGTTGCTCTAAGAGGGTTGCGCAGGCAGTGTGCGCTTGCAGCCCAGAAACCAACCGTATCCTGGGCTGTATCAAAAGAAGAGTGACCAGCAGGTCAAAGGAGGTGATCCTGCCCCTCTACTCTGCTCTTGTGAGACCTCACTTGGAGCACTGTGTGCAGTTCTGGTGTCCTCAACATAAAAAGGACATGGAGCTGCTGGAGCAAGTCCAGAGGAGGGCCACGAGGATGGTAAGAGGACTGGAGCACCTCCCGTATGAAGACAGGCTGAGAAAGTTGGGGCTGTTCAGCCTGGAGAAGAGAAGGCTGCGTGGAGACCTCAGAGCAGCTTCCAGTATCTGAAGGAGGCCTACAAAGATGCTGGGGAGGGACTCTTCATTAGGGACTCTAGTGGTAGGACAAGGGCTAATGGCTTTAAACTTAAACAGGGAAACTTTAGGTTAGATATAAGGAAGAAGTTCTTGACAGTGAGGGTGGTGAGGCACTGGAATAGGTTGCCCAAGGAAGTTGTGAATGCTCCAACCCTGGAGGAGTTTAAGGCCAGGCTGGACAGAGCCTTGGGTGTCATAGTTTAGTGTGTGGTGTCCCTGCTCATGGCAGGGGGGTTGGAACTGGATGATCTTAAGGTCCTTTCCAACCCAAACTATTCTATGATTCTATGATTCTAAGATTTGTCTGGATACCAGCTAAGACAGTCACCGTCACAAGAGAGGACATGACATGACATTTCTTGGCCAGTGGGTTTTTCCCCTCCCTTCTGCTAATACGTTCACAACAAGTCTTACAGGAACTTCAGCTCTAGCTGTACACTTACAGCATAATCCAAACCCTTTGGAAACTATAACCTTTTGTGAAAGAGCAAGTGCAGAACCATATATTTGAGAGATAAAGCCCAGGCCTAATGGTGTTGTAGAAAATCTGCCTTTTCCACAGCTAGGAAAGTTCCCTTCTTGATACCTTGACCTTTTTTTTATTTCTTAAAACATGAAAATCAGGGGTCTACATTGAGACTTTGCTGGGCCACAATGTTTTATAGTTATCTGAAACATTCTCCCCATGCTCCCAATAATGTACAAGTGGGGTTGTATGGGGGAGAAACTGGACAACTGAAACATCATCTGCCCCACATACTACCTTATGGTTACCTCCTGTATTTAGGAGCATCCAAAGTCCTTAGAAATCTTTACCTAAGTCATTTAGGGATATCTGCCTTGTCCCAAATTAAGCTCTTCCCTAAGACTGAGGAAGTTTTGATGCCAAAAGGCTTATCCACAACTAATCATCCACAACGCTCAGCTCTGGAGGAGAGTCTCCTGTTCAGGCTGTGGTGGTCTCACAGTCAGCCCTTGGGAAGGAGGTTTCACATGGTGGGAGGGTATCCAGGGGAGAGCCTGGAGATCAGCTGATGAACAACACAGTAAAAGGAGGAGAAAAAGAATGAGAATTGACAATTTAAGGAAAAAAAAGCAAAATCAATCAGAAGCCAATTACATTAATGGTAAAACATAGTCTTCGAGTATAATAAAATATACAAATACACCCATACATCATACTGGACTATCCAAGCAAGGAGGTATTTTCCTACTTGAGATACAACCGGGAGGACTGGAGGTGAGAAACAGAGTTGCAACCTCGTGGAGGCTTCCCTTATCAGGATTGAAATTATAATGGGAAAAATAAGTCAAATTAAATGATTGCACTCCCAGAGCAGCAGAAACAATGTACTTTGTTCTCACAAATTGGGACCAGGTAGGTTGGCACAAGGTCTTTGGCAAAGAAATAATTTAGCCTCAAATTCGAGACCAGAGCAATAGCATTAGATCACTTGCTCAGACTTAAGTTGTGAGCAGCTGTTTGGCTTTTATTTCACACAAAAGCTTATACAGTAAAAGGAATTCCTGGCCCATATTCAAATGCTATATTTGCTCGTAGTGTTTCTCATTTTAGTCCTGATAATGCAATGAAATCAGTGATGAAAAAATCTTTTACAGGAGAGATGTGGAGGAGAATAAAAAGTATTCCCTTTCTGAAGACTGGGGCTTTGTCGTTTGTTGAAGTGTAATATTTAGACCTTGAGTTTTCACCATGCTGAGGACTTAATCACTGAGCTTCACCTCATCTTAACTGAGCATATAATTATAGGTACAATCATCATCTTTTCCTGACGACCCAGGGCAAACACCAGATCTGCTGTGTGTAACCAGTTTGTTTTCCCACCCATCAAGATCCTTCCAACAAAGGAATACATGAACCTTTATGAAAAATACAGTTTCCGTTATACAGCCAGAACCAGCATGTGCTACACTCATATTCACTCCATAGAAAGAATACGATGTTTCCTGTAGCAAGTGTGAGTGATCAAAACAATCCTTTTTTACTGCCATGCATCTGACCTCCATCACAGAGCTTTTTTGAATACATGGAGGCAGCTGCAGTTATAATTGCTAACTGAGGTTTAAATGGCCACACTTAAGAGCTCTGATAAATAAAAGCAATTAATGACTAACTTAAGAGCAGTAATTGTGCCTCTAGTTGAAGAATTAGGCTTCCAACCATAATGTTAATTCATGTCAGGTCTCAATCAAATTAAGAAGCAGAAGCACAACAGATAATGCAAACGCATTGATAAGAAATTGAAAATAGAATAAAACCAAAGCACTTTAGGCTGTACGCACACAAAAACTGCACAAGCCTCTGGGCAACCCCATTAAATATAAAAGGCCACCCCAGAGATTAATCACAACTGCTGTCAGACAGCAAGACAGCTCAAATCAGATACCTGGTCCAAATCTCCCTTTGGTCATGCCGAACCTTAGGTAACCAAGCTGCAGAGATCAGTGTCAGGGTGAAGGAGAACTTGCTCCAGGCTGGGTACATGGACACCAAGCACACAGCAATGAGACTCACTTTAAAACAGCTGTAGGAAAACCAGGGTAAAAAAAAAAACAAAACCAAAAAGGTATATTGGCATGTGCAGAAACATAGTTGAGATACCAGAAAGCATGCTGACATTTCTTTGGCATGCCCTGCCTCAGGGGTGGTTGGCACAAGGTGGGGAACAGCCGCAATTAATGAAACAGCACAAGCCAATACTCAGAAAAGTTACAAAGGAAAACTGTTATAGCACCTTTCTACCACGTTTTGGGCCTACCCCGGCCCAGAATTCAGTGGCAATGGTTGCTTTTAATCCAAGTGAGAAGAGGGGATGATATATTGCTCACACATCTGGGGAATGTTTTGGTAACCCTCTCATTTTAGACCAAAGTCTCCTCCTGGCCCAATGCGTTGCACCAAGCTGCTTTCAAGCATGCGGCTTTCCAAGACGTGAAGCATAGTGCAGAGCTCTGCAAGAGCACATTCAACTTACCAGTTACCAAAATGACACCAAAATTTGTCTAACAATGCTCATTTGCTTACTCGGTGCATCTTATTTGATGAATAGTTTGTTTTATTTGACTGTGTCAGGATCACCAGTCTTGCAAACAGCTCAAGAAGCTGTAATAATGCGACTGACTTTGCTCAGCTGCTTCTTCCAGATGCTTAATTCGTTACCAAACAGCCAAATGCATCTTTCAGAGGTACTTAGAGCCTTTTCAGCTCCAAATTTTCAGTTGTGTATAAAGCAGTAGGTCTATAAGTCTTCCGACATGACAGCTAAACACATTCTTTCTCATTTTAAAGTAGAAGAAAGCAGGATCGATAGGATAGAGGCAGCAGCAAAGGGAGGTGTACAGTGGTTTATCTTTTTTTGGTAGTGAAAAGCATCTCAAAGATCAAACAGGAAACTGAAATTATTCCTGACAATCTTGAAGGTGCAACTTTTTACCTCCAGATTTGTGAATTCCCATCATCTGTGCATTGTAGAGATCAGCTAAACAACTGCTGGATTGCCAGTTTAACTTACCAAACAATATCCAGGAAAGGTTCAAAGGTTTAGCAGAGCTGAGATACTGTTGTTCTTTAAACATTGAGATGAGATGAAAAGAAAGAGGCAATTATTCTGAGCAAAGCTATCCAATATGTTACTAAGTTTGGATACTACCATCAGTTTCCACTTGTATTTTAAAGCGTCCAAGTTTGGGAAAAACAGTGTGAACGATGGTGGAAGGAGGAAACAGGCCAGAGAAATACGAAAGGGAAACACAAAGAGCATCCAACTTGCTTTTTGTTTGGTGTTAAGGACAAGTGCAATGCTGGGATCGCATGGACTGAAGCTGCAGATGTGTGGGCATGGGAGAGATGGCGCATCCTTTTGTCACAGTGAGGGACAAGGGATTTGCAAACCAGAATCAACACATAAGAGTTCTCTTCACTAATATGTCAACTTGAGACTTGATTGAACCATTTTATGAGCTATTTTGTCCATAGACCACTGGTTTTCCAATTATATGCTCCAGGTACTGCATGAAGACACTTACTAGCTCTCCAAGTCTACCTTGTTCTTCAAAGAGTAAAAAAAGGCAGGTCTCTCCCCAAAGCAGGGCAGCAGGGTTGGGCTTCATCTTTCATTGATTAATATACGATGCCTATTGCTGTATCTTTCCAAGTTTCTAACTAAATTCAGACCTGGATTTAAGATGCAACACAATAGGATGAATTCTGCTTTCAATTTTCCCTTCTGGATTCCAGGATGCACTTTTAAACTATTGATATAGTGGATGTAATTTCACCTGGGTATCTAAGAGTACTTCAAGTGAAACTTTGAGAGTCCTGTGTGGTTATAGATAATATTACCACTGATTTCTGAACTGGAGATAAATGAAGCCTTTGGAAGGGCAGTTAGCCACATATCAAGGCATAATGGATAGAAATTAACACTAAAAGCAGGGTGGGGAAAAAATACTGGTAGGAGTCTACAGGATTATAACATTTTCAAACCACTGCTGCAGCTGGTATTTTCCTCCCCACAGATGAAAATCTCCTAACACACCTGACCCATTCCTCCAGGATTTGGGTTATTAATCAATATTCATACTCAGCCTTCCAGCATTTACTGCATCCACACCTAAATAATGCACAGCCAGTTTGTGTTACAGGTTGGGACTTTGAGGGAGTTGGGGGGTACTGAGCAACAAAGCCCTGTCTGAAAGCAGAGCCAGCTCCCAACGTTTCTACTCATTGTATGTTTTACAACACGTTTAAAGACTTCCCACCCTTAGAGCAGAAATACTTATAGATCACACAGAGTTTTATAGAAACTAAATACGAGTCTGTAGAACTAAACTAAGAACTTACACACAATAATAGAAGGATATTTTCCCCCCTCCTCTAAATTTTTCAGCAGCCTCAGAATTCACTAAGATCAGTTCTGGGTTTGGATTTTCCAGGGAATTAGGAAGACCTCAAAGCCATTGTAAATCCCAAACTACATTTTGCTTTGCAACCACATTGTCTCCATGATCCAGGGATACTGCTGCCCATAGAAGCAGCTCATGGGAGCCTCCAGTCATGTTTGTACATCACTGCTGCACGCTCACGAGTAGGTGTGCAGACCCATAACCAGGAAGCCCACTACAACCACAGCTAAAATTTGTCCTCAACCAGACTTTTGGCCAGGAGGGAGATGTTCCCTTACCCTGAGGCAGAGAGGTGCAATAACCCACGTTACCCGGGTGAAATAAACCTATGAAGAGTGACATCTGGTTTCTGCACAACTTGGCTGTCAAACCTCTCTCTCTTGCTGATGTTTCTGTTTCTTATCTTTTTGCTTGCGTTTGGAACTAAAACAAGTTCCAGCTGAGTGAAGGAGCCGGCTGCTGCGGGGGTCAGCCCCTCACCCCAGATCCCAGGCAGAGAGAGGAACCCACCAAGCACCTTCCCCATGGCCAGTCTGGTGCTGGTACCCATTCCATGTGGGATAAGCCTCCCCTAACGCTCAGCATCACTTCCCCTCTGTTTTCCTCAAAAATGACCCATAGGCTTCCTCTTGGAGATGAAAAAAATCTCATTATCAGTCACAACTCTGTCTCTTCTCTCCTTCCCTCTAAATCCCTTCTGCTACTGACAAAGGCCATTTCCCACCTTCATTTTCTTCTAGCACTGTTGAATTATACATGTTTACATTTGCTGCAATTCCATAGAGTAAATTTTGCAAACACTTTGCCTGAATCCATATAATAATAAATCAGATCCTCCAAGAAACTGTGTCACTTGTATAAAATCAGAAAGGCAACAAAAACCCACCCCTAAATTATCACAACTGCTCTCCCCCCTTAGCAACTCCTCAGGCACCTCGGAAAGCTACTATTGCTCTGAGTGACAGGGATACATTCACAGCCCAGTGCACGCCAGCTGATTGACAAGCCCCTTCTCCTTTTGTGTCTGTGCTTGGTAAACCATTTAAAACACATCAAACAAATACCACAGTTCAACAGTTCCTTATGAAACTTCTGCCAGCCCCCTTCTCTCTGGAGAAGGCAATTACCTTATTCACAGAGGCTGGGGAACAAACACTGAATTTCTTTTCCATAATCATTTATTAATTGTTCTCATATTGAAAAATTGACTTTGGTAAAAGAAATAAGATCCAGCCCTTGCTTGTATTGCTGCAAGAAAAAGTCGTTTGCAAAAGTAGGGCATCCCAGGCCAGGCGTGAGCCAGCTCCCATTGAGCCTGTGCCCACTTGCCCAGGATCCGATGGGAAACATTTAGGAAGGGTACCTTTACATTGGGGAAAAAAGAAAACTGAAGTTCTGGGTCATGGATATTCAGCATGGTTCAACTCTGAGCATTTATTGTGCTATTACTGTTACAGCAACCAGGAGACTTACATGCTTTGCGAAGCGCACACATACAAGACTCCAGTGCCAAAGGCAGTGCTATTCCATATACACACAACAAAAACAAGTCTGAATAGGAAACGGATGGGATAAAGAAGGGGATAAACACAAACTAGGGTATGACCATAAATTTCACTTAACTCCACAGCAGTGACTCACTCTGCTTTAATTGTACCATTTTACAATGGAAGAGAATTCACTCCAGTTGCGTAGATGCCACCTCTTCAGCTTTCAAATCACGAAAAGCACCTTTGACACTTCAGAGTTAGGAGTTTTGCCTGAAAAAGCACATTTTGATGCTTACAGGAATGGTGATTTTCTGCCTTTTTAATTATTATTATTTTTAAGTACAGCAGGAAATTACAAGAAACTAAAGTAAACTGGACACTTGACAATCACTAGAAAATATTTACACTAATATAACTGCCCAAAGCAAACAAACAGTTGCCAGAAACACAACTTAAGTTGATGGAATAAGAAATAAACACAAGAATAATGGATGGGTTCAGCCCAGAACCTTCATGCACATATATCAAGCAGTCCCTTCTCCTCCAGCACCGCTCCCTGGTCCTGCCTGATGGGCCCCACAGCAAACATGGACCAGAATATATGTCAGTGCCTTCATTTAAGCCACTGAAAACCTCAGTGTCTTAAAGCATTTGCTCATTCTTCCAGTGGTTAGAGGAAGCAGTGATGGAGCCCTGGAGAGAGAAGCTGCTCATGGGGACACTGCAGGAGGTTTGCTACCCTGGACAACACTATGGAAGTTATAAGCATTTCTAACTCCACAAAACTTTAATGATTGGACTTGATGATCTTAAAAGTCTTTTCCAACAAAGCTGATTCTATGAAAATTCTCTATTTTGAGCAACTGCAAAACCAGTGCTGCTTTGTCATTTCCATGCAGTTGCACCAGTGGTGCTGGGGAAGTTGCACCTTTTGTAGGGCCGTGATGACCTGCAGCATATACCACCACTGAATGACCTGCACAACACCCAAAGGATTTGTCTTACACCCAACACACAAACCTGACCCTGTTTAATGGGTGTATAAGCAGAACCCCTGTGACAACCTGAGAAACAGCTGAGAGACACTTCATTCATGAAGAAGCACCATTGGCAGCAGCTCCTGCCCAGCAGTTAGAGGGCAATTAACACCCACACTGAGTGTAGCACAGACCAGCATCATCTCTGGTTTTAGCTCTTGTTGACAGTGGATGAGATCCAAATTCGTAGCTATGCATCCAGAACTTAAAGTTTGCATTTGGAGCCTGGGTGACTGCACCCTGCGTTTAGGATTAAACCCTGGTACTGGCACATAGAGCAGCATGGCAAGGAGGACACGAGCACTGAGCCACTGCTCTGGATCCATCCCACATCCCATTACTGAGCCTCCTGGTGCAGTTCATCCAACAAACCAGAGAAACCCAAACATGAGGCCAAGACCAGCTTTGTTTTGCTTGTGGTAGCTTCATACCACAAACTATTTCATTTCACTGTTTGGTTTGCTGTCTTGTTCTGGAAGCTTTGCAGAAGTGGTGACATCTCAGATATGTGCTCTGCAAAACAGAGGAATTTCCACCTTGCTCAGGGAAAAAGCAGAGCCCTTTCAGCAAGTCACTTGGACTCTGCTGCCATGTGCAAGGAGCAAGAGCCAGCAGAAGAAACTAATTCAGCACATAAGGAACAAAAGATATCAGAACTGCCAAGAGAAACATTAACTGTGCTCAAATGTAAGCCTGTTTGACATTGGTTTAACCATATTCATTTGCATACAATGCACATATTGCACAAAACCAGGCGAACTCATGACACAGTGGATAATTTCACAAAGCAAACAACGTCAGGGCACAAAAGCCAAGTTCTTCATCGTGGAACTTCAGGTATTTGAATGCCCCCCAAGCAAACAAAACAGGATCAGACAAGCCTGTAGCCCTCTTGCCTTCCCACCTAACCCCAGCCAGAACCCCATGCTGAGCACAGACAGTAGCCTTGCCATCCATCTCTCCCCAACTCCACAGGCTCCAAGCTCCTGGAAATACCACAGCCCATTTGGAAATGCCTAAGATGAAAGATGCTTGACATATTTCCACTTGCATCCTCGTTTACAACAGCCCCAGACTCTCTGTTGTGCCACACTAATCCCTGGTTCATCCATCCCCATCCTCTGCCTTTGCCGACTACCCCAACCCTGACCTGCTGAGCAGCGAGGTTTAATCCTTCCCTGAAATGCTTCCAAGCCAGATTGGAGCTGCCAAGAAAGAGTCCACATTCCTCAGTTTCTATCACCCTTGGCTATATGCTTTGTTGGCTGAATCACCTTCACAGAACCGTGTAAGTGTTCAAATACAACTGCATGTTCATCCCCACCTCCAGAGAAGCCTGCTTTGCCCTACAGCCATCACCCCATGGAGCTCCTTTTCTCACCATGCATCAGATTTGCACATTAATCCCACCAAACCAGCTCTTTTTAACCCAACTAGAAGCACAGACCATCCAAAACAAGTTTTCCTGCATAAAAACAAAGACCTGTTTTGTACATAGTCCACCACTTCAATACAGATCGCTCCAAGTTTGCTCCAGGTTTTCTAGAAGGGAGGGAAGCTTTTTACAGCCCAGTTGTATTTGGACACATCCAGCATCCCAGTTCATGCCCAGAAAGGAATTTTTGGTGGCTCAAGGCCAAATGAGTCCCCATTTTGACCAAACATTGGCAACACTCCTCTATCCCTTCTCTTTCAAACTCTTTAGACAAAAATGCCAAAGGAAGAGAGCCTGAATCAGAGGGATGCACCGAAACCCTCCTTGTACATAGTCCACCACTTCAATACAGATCGCTCCAAGTTTGCTCCAGGTTTTCTAGAAGGGAGGGAAGCTTTTTACAGCCCAGTTGTATTTGGACACATCCAGCATCCCAGTTCATGCCCAGAAAGGAATTTTTGGTGGCTCAAGGCCAAATGAGTCCCCATTTTGACCAAACATTGGCAACACTCCTCTATCCCTTCTCCTTCAAACTCTTAGACAAAGATGCCAAAGGAAGAGAGCCTGAATCGGAGGGATGCACCAAAACCCTCCGTGCCTCCAAACAAGAATGGTTTCCAAGAAAAAGTCACGTACAAACAACATCTGCAAATCTACTATAAGATTTAGACATCCACAGCATCCTAAACAGCTGTCTGCAGCAGAATAAACAGCTATTTTGCTTGGTTTATGTCTAGCAACACATTTTAACCAAGACATCTACAGTGGCGCCTCATGGGAGGGAGGAGGAGGAGTGGGGAAGATGGGGACAGGGTTGGGACCATGTCCTTGACCCCTCTGTGCCCCAAATGGTGTGTTTGGGTCTAAATAAAAAAGTTAGCTTTTTAAAGGTGGAAAAAGCTTCCTTCCAGAAGAAGGCTGGTAATCATCGTATAGATTTAAAGTAAGTAAGGAACATTTGGGAAGAATGATGCCCTTTCCAAATTCTGGCCCTAAAATTTCACTGCCTCCAGAAGAAAATATGTATTTTTATCCCTCAAACATCCAAGCCCTCCACATAAGGGTCCCAACTTCACTAACTTGAGGGAGCACAGGTCGCTGCAGCCGTGGGGTGCTCAGGACAACAGGAATTTCTTCATGGCCCCAACAAGGGGTCCATCCCAAATGCGCTGTCAGCATCTCCACTCGCCATTAAAATGAAATGTGCTCCTTCCTTTCTTGTGCCACACGCAACCTCCCCCACCAAGTTTCAAATTGGTTTTTAATCCAGTTATTAAATGAAGTGTCTTTTTTTATCTTCGAAGTTTTATTTGTTTATTTGTTTATGATTTCTTTTAGAGCCAATGTAAGAGGTCAAATAAATTCCAGATGACATCCAGACTGTTTTATATTTAAATTTTTGCAGTCTTTTCTTTTGAAATTAATTTGAAGGAACACAGTATCATGGGAAAGCATAAAGATCTTTAAACCGCTGGAAGAAGTGGCATTAGTTTCACCTTCTAGATGCAACAGCAGCATTTCATGGCAGGATCTGTGCTACACAATACAAATTTCTGTTGCTCAGCTTCATGAGGACCTAAAGATTTAGTATTGGCTTTACCTTTATTTTTCAACATGTTTCATAGTAATCTCTGCTTCTTACAATGCCATAGATTAGAAATCATATGGTCACAGGAATTATATCCATCACTTCCAAGATATTTCCTATTCAGCAGTTGAAGTTGAGAACTCAAACACTAACAAGCTATAACACCACAAATGGCAATCACAAAGAGCACACATTTCATTGCTTAGCCCTAATGCTTATAATTACTAATTTTTAAACTCCAAGTTAGTCACTGGAAGTGATGCATATGTTTTAACCAAGGCTAGGTTTCCTGGTATTAACCACACTCCTAATTAACCAATGGAACTGCCCAGAGGAGGCAAGATGTTGCATCTTGAAGCCAGTCAAGTTTCAGCCCAAGACTTGTTATCCTTAACCTAAACCATTTGGCAATACAGGAACATGGACAGAAACACTCTCCCCATCAGGTCTCCTTGACCAGGAAGCTCAGCAGCTGAATGACCTTTAAGATTGCACCATGCTTTTCAATGCAACCAGGCTGAAGCTGAGGGCCAAATGCTGGAGGCTTGGAAATAAAGTATTAATTAAGAAAATGTCTTTTGCCTACTCTGTTGTTCTGTCTGTGAACAGACTCCAAAGGTTTTTCCTTGCTCAGAACTGCTGGTTTCCCAGCATTCACAAGGCCTGGCCTCAGCTGTAGCTACTTAAAAGGCAATAGATATGGCTCAGAGAAAACAAAACTGGAAAGAAAGAGGATGCTGGCATTTCAGCAAAACACTGGTCACTAAGTGGGATCTCTGAATCAATGTTAATTGCTTGAAATTTATCTCCTTGCATCTTTTAGATGCATCCCATTATCTGCTGTGAATCTCTCCACATGGTAGCTGTCTCCACAGTCCTTGAAAATACAGAAAACAAATCAAACTGCTTTTTCCCTAGTCATGCAAATTCTAAGACAAACAACTTGAATTTATAGGCTTTCGTTCTAAGCAAAGAGCCATCATAAAATTAACACTAGCTCAAATTAAGTATCAGAGATTTAAGGTGAACTCCTTCCAGTGCAAGGACATATGTAGATACTGGAGCACTGAAACGAGAGTTCCAGCAAGGTTTTGGCAGGGCAGCATCTCCTGATCCCACCAGGCTGCACACAAGGTAAAAATGGTAAAAATGGTTTTTTTTTTAACCTAAACAGAGCTTGGGCACATGCCTGGTTTCGTATTAACAAACTCTTTAATAAAAGGAATTTGAACTGAATTTCCTTTCCAGCCTCTATTTGCTTTTTGATCTCTTGGGAGCACTAATTGCAATAGCACAGCACAATCAACACATGAGCTTTGGACTTGTCCTCTTGTAAAGCATCTGTATGAACACGCAGGTTGAAGTACACATTTTGGGTAATGCCTCCTTTGTGGTTTCTCTCTTGGCTCTGCTGAAGTATCAGACTAATTGCATCCATATCATATAGCAGGGACATAATCAAGCAGCTAAGCTGGTACCCTCCAAGTCTTTCATGTCTCTAATAGCCCTAAGCTTCTAAAGCCAACATTACAAGATTTAAGATAAGTCTTCAGATCACCCCAGCGATGTACGTACAGTCTACTCACGAGATGAGCCTCAGCAACCTCAGATACTCCCTCCTGGGCTGTACAAATGACACAACCAAACCCTTCCCCATGGGCTTTGGGTGTCCTGGTTCCATCCAGCTGGGTGGGAGAAGAGATGATGCCCTGCAGGTCATGGTTCAGGAAAGGGAGAGGAGGATTACTGGGACCTATCACGAACACCATTTGAGGACGTAGCTCTTAACAGCAAGTTTGCCAAATCCCTCCACAATTGCATGCAGCAGATAGGAAAGCTGATGGAGTCAAGTATCTGTACAGACTCATTTCCTGCTCTGTGGCACAGACGGTGCTGACTGGCCAGGTTCAGTGAAACAATGAGCACGTCAGCTAGATCGTAAATTGCTTTAAATGATAGAAAAAATTACCTGTTGGTTGGCAGGGCTTAATGCACGATAAGCTGTCTGCTGTGGAAACAAATTCATCACGCACAGGAAAGGATAGAGAGCTCAGAGCTTCGTGGCATACTCGCAGCCGCGAGGTGAAACTGGGATTTCATCAAACTGGATGAATAGCCTGGAGCACAAGGCATCATTCTTGAGCATTTCCCTGCTGAGCGTTTTAAATAGGTAAATGGTATTTTCATTGCCGTCATGATGGAAACCATTAACTTCAGCTTGCAGTTCCTAAGACAAAGACTGATGGTGGGGAACAAGATGCCATTACACATAAGTTGAAATGAGACAATTTAGGGGTCAAAACCCAAATTGCAGTATCCTCCTTGACTTATTCTATGCCTGTTAAACCAGCAATGACCAGTCAATTCCCCATTTGAATTGGAAAAATACCATTTCAACTCCTTTCACATGTTGTGACAACTATCTCTTCAAGTGCTATGCAGTCACAGCCACGATTCTTGCCTCAGTTACCTCAGATAATTCATAAAGCCCATATTACTGCATTACTCATTGCTTTGTGGCATTTTTAATCTGCCTCTGAACATACCATAGACGCAGACATCCAACTGTTGTTTAATCACTGCTACTATAGAACTTACTTTGTTGTCAGCCACCTGTATTTGACCACAGAAAAAAAACATTACTTGTGCCCAATGAATATTTTACTTTAAAAATAAATATTTATAAATAACTTAACAGCCTAAACTTCAACAAAGATTAAACCCAGCATTTAATGTTGAATTCTTGGAATTTCCATAGAGGTTTTTCATGGAAAGAGATCAAAGAACACTTATGCAATATTGTTATGCCTATTTTATAGGTGGAGAACACAACTCCTCAACATTTAAGATACCAACCCAATAACAGCAGTTATAGCCAGAAATAATATCAAGTTTTCTGGTTTCCAGGTCAAAAGACAACACTCACCCTGGGTACAGCTGGAGTGCTTGTACTGCTGCGTTCACCCATGTATTGGGTGCTCTATTGTTGACTGACTTCAAGAATCACTTAAACATTCCCTACCAATTAAATCCCAGATATAAAACATCTTTAAAGCAAGTTAATTACTTCTTTGGGTTCAATTTTCTGCAGCTATCTTTGCTTTTTGTACTCTAATCTGATTGCTGAAAGCTAAGAGCAATAGTTTACAGGGGAAAAGTGTAGTCTTTTTGTAGTTCATTATCACCTATGCAAAATAATTCCATATCATTCTGCTGATGATTTGCCTGTGTCATGATGCCACTTCTGAAATTCAGAGCAGTTGTAAAAGGCTAATATTGTTTTAGGTTGCACTTCTGCCATAAGAAACTGAGACCAGATGATCATTGCCTTGTCCAAAATACCAAGAACCAGATACCGGAGGAGACAGCGAGAGGGGTTTCCAGTGAATATTTTGACTGAAGTAGTGAATAGCCAAGAATTCAACACAACCATTTACTTTATGATTGAAAACAGTATTAAACCAGTATTATTATGATGAAAACAGTTGAAAATGTTCTGAATTTAAGAAATGGTTTTCCCTCTTTTC
Organism: Nestor notabilis; assembly: GCF_000696875.1. Taxonomy (NCBI): domain Eukaryota; kingdom Metazoa; phylum Chordata; class Aves; order Psittaciformes; family Psittacidae; genus Nestor; species Nestor notabilis. The sequence continues at coordinate 29,674 of NW_009939563.1, read as the reverse complement.
TTTCAAAATACAAAGTGTCCAAGGCAGAGAACATTTTTATACAGACATCCTGCCCTAGTGACTTCACTAGGTGGATGTGAAAGATCCCAACAATATTCCAGGCGCCCTAGAGAGGTAAGAGACATGAGGAGCCACAGTTCAGTGTCCTACCAGCAGAGACCCAGCCAGGTCCTTGCACTTGGCCATGTGTCACGTCAGACAGGAAAGGTCCCTGTTCCTATCATCATGTGTCTTCCTTCCTCCAGCAAATCTAAGTTTCTTTACAGAACCATCTCCCAGGTCCACTGAACACTCCCAGGAAGGCAGTCTTCAGAGAGAAACCTCAATTTGCTGTATCCCATCTTACAGTACTGATTAGGAAGAAAATCCGTCCTTTCAACTAGAACTCAGAGCAGCACATGGGCTCTTTAGAGTGTTTTCGTAAGATGACCACATTGAATTGATTTCTAGTATTAAGGCCCCAAATGCTTGAGCAGCAACATGCTTCCACATTTTTTCCTCCCTAGTAACAAAGATGGACAGTGACAAACATCCATTCTGCATGAGGTGCACATTAAAAGGGGAATATATCTGGAGTTAATCGAAACTTGTCTTCATACCAACATGAAGCGATGCCTTGAGAACAGGACTCTCTACTATGAACATTCTTCTTTTTACCTTCAACTGATTATGGTTCCTTTGCTTTTTAAACACTAGCTTCAAAGCCATGTGTGTCTCCACATCAGCTTATCTGCTGCTTTCAACTTCTATCAGCCCCTGTTTTTACTCAAACGGGAAAGAATACAGAATGTTCTAGTTAAAGTCTATGTTTGAATATAATAAAGCCACGCAAGCCCATTTCCATTTTCAGGTGTCTCCAACAAAAAGACTATCTGAGTCCATTAGGATGACAGCTTCTTGGCTATCAGGTCATTTTTTATTGTGTCTATAGGAACTTACTTCGTTAATCTTTTGGCTCACTTACAGAACACTGTGCTTAGCACCAAACAGGATCCACATTCTGCCATCAAGTCCACACCTTGGGCATCTTATTTTCACCCATGTTGCTAGGGATGATGGAACAAGGGACAATGTCAAGCAAAGGAAGATCTAAAAACCAGCCTAAACAGATCTTCAGCCTCACCTTCCCCTCTCTGCTTTGGGTATTTGGGAGTTAAACATATACTTTCACTTTTACCCCTTTCTCCAATCATTCATCTTATAAAAATTTCAGAAAATGAAGTTGTAATCTGCGCTAAGTGATAAGGAAAATTTTCTGGAGCCATCTCAATTTACTCCACAAGCAGCTCTCTCTGATTGTACAACTACACGTTTTGATGCTATTGTACAACTGCATGTTTTGATGCTATTGTACACCCCTACCTATGCTATGGGTCTATTTTGGTGTGGTTTGGGAAAGGCTCAGTGCAGATATTAACACATATGTGTGCTCACCATACAACCAAGCATTGTGGAAGGGAGCAATCCCCTCCCGGAACCCAAGCTGGACACTGAGGCGGTTCAGCAGCTCACACCACCTCCAGCATCCCCATCCAGAGATTTCCACTCAGCAGGTTTTTGTAAACTGTGTCCCTCTGCTTTTTCTGAGGCTCTAAACTTAAGTTAAACTTATACTTAAAACTGGAAAAAACAAGTATTCTGGATCCCTCCATCCTTTGGGAGCACACCCTGTCCTTCCCTTCCCGTCCTGGCCAGCAGCACAGCTATGCCCCCCAGCAAAACTCACCAGCCCAGCCCACCCTGCTCGCCTCGCTGGAGTCACCTCTATTATTGTTCAGAGCTAATTAACTCATTTCCAGCCACAAAGAGTACAAAATCCAATAAATGTGTTTAACTTCTGGTTTCTTTTGGTATCCTTCAAGAACCCCCACAGCCATTTAGCCAGCCCAGAGAACAGACCTGAACAGAGCAGGTCTGGGCTGCAGGCTTGGTGACTCTGAAGTTGTTTTGCTGCGGCCGCTGGCTCTACCCCATTACTCCTTACCACCAAGTAACTATTAAACCAGTAGGATGCCTTCGGAAGCATATTTAAGCAGAACATCTAACTTTAGCGTGGGATCTAAATAACTTTTCAACCTAACCTCCAGACTCTTCTTATATATGTGGGAATTCCTCCTTTCAGAAGAAAGGATGAAAATAATGGATAAAACATTGAAAACTGATCTTGCTTTCAGATCAGTGCCCATTCCCATCTGAACGGGGAATGCTACACATAGGAAAACCTGGTCTTAATGTCAACTGTCAACCCCCTCTCTAACACACCAAACCAGGAATGAACTAATCCAACACAGAAGGACAGCAACAAAACAAGGTCCTGCTACACGTTTGCTCAACAGAACGCATGCCAGGAGCAACTTCAAAATAAAACCCTCCTTGCACAACACAGGCAGAGCCCAACCAACATCGTAATGACTCAAAATCCCAAGTGACACCATCTGAGTGCTCCAAGGCTGCCCAGGCTGGGAGCCTAGAAAGCCCTGCCCAGGACATGGTGCCAGGCGTGCATCGGTAGGAGAGGCACCAAGGCTGGCCATGACAATACAAGAGAATTTGTGCGTACCCCCATCATCACTATGGAAAAAGCACTAAGCTTCGCTGCGGCTGGCCATGACAATACAAGAGAATTTGTGCATACCCCCATCATCACTATGGAGCAGCGAAGCTTAGTGCTTTTTCCATCAGCTGGTATGAATTCATCTCTAATTTATAATTTCATAAGCCAAGGGATCTCTGAGAAAAGCTGTTCTTAAGCAGATCTTTTGTAGTATAAATACATTACCTGCTGCTCCTTGCTAGAGGGTACATCAGCACAGAACCAGGCAGCAGAAATCTCTGAAGATTTATTGGAAGAAAGCCTTTGTATTCATAAGTAATCTCTCATATTGAGCAAAATACACTCAAACTGCTCTTTGCAAAGGATATCTGCTGCGAGAGACATGTCCTGTCCTCTCCCAGAGCACTAGGCATGGGCACAGGCAATGAACCCTTTTCGGATGAGGTCTGAGCACATCATTTTTAGTCCCATGGCCATAAGACAACAGAAAGGAGATTCAATTTTCTTCCCTCGAGCTGGGAGGGAAACATCCCTTTCAAATTGTTATTGAAATAATAAAACAATTCAATAACCATGCAGCTGCAGAGCAGCACTGCTACAAGTACACACCACGTTAAAAACCCTGGTAGAATTTTATGAGTCTGCTAAAAAACAGAACCCCAAATCCTCTGCAATTCCAAAACATGCAGACACGCACATAGAGCCCCCTCAGCAGCATCTGGCTTGAAGAGAGGAAAATCACACTGGTGGAAAATCTCCAGTCAATACCACCAGGACAGCTGAACACCCCTTTGCACTGATGTGCAACAGGCATCAGCAAACAGGGATGTCCATGGCCACTTTAAGAGGCACAAAACGTCTCAATTCCAAGTGCTTTTTTGGTTTTCTGTAGGTGCATCTTAAGAGCAACAGCCCCAGCTCCAAGCATCAGGATACCCAGAACAAAGACAGTTTCTGCCCCAAAGTCCTACAGCTCCTTGTTTCATGAGACCTGTACAACAACAGGGGGAGCAGCCCTTCCTCCTCTAGTTTAAAGAAACACAAAATGAAATTCTCATTAGGACCAAGTGAGATGGATTATTTATGCAGGAAACTGCCAGTGCCTTGGGACTCCTGCTGCAGGGAAGAGCTTTTCCAGCAGTTTGGCTTGGCCATGATTTTGAACACAGTTACTGTGGCAGGTCCTGACATCTGCTGTGCCTCCCCCGGGGAGCCTGCCCAGGAGGCAATGAGCTGCAGATGCCACTGCATCCATCTACCAGCTAGATCTGAAACAAAGGAGAAAGGGTGGTCTCACCCTAGGGATTAAGCGCAGCAGGGAGGTTTCCTCTACCCTGGCGTCAGAGATGGGTGAAAGCGGATAGATAACATTAACCCAATTGCTGTGATTTCTCAAATCATTACAGCCAATTGCAAAATAAGAGCTGAGTCACCCTGGGGTGAAGTGAGAGGGTGGCCAGGGCCAAGCACTGAGTTCTTGCACTGTACATGTGCAGAGAAACCCCTTCCCATACACACAGTGAGCAAAGACATTCTGCCTGCAACCTTCACTATGTTAGGGAGCAAGGAGAAACTGAGCAGACCGGGGAAGACACAGGCTACAGGCCAGCACCAGGAGTTAATTAAGTTGTTTTCATCACTTCCAGCTTAGAATAAGGAATTCTGCTTTTTGCAGGTACATGGAGATGCCACGATGGAGGAGGTGGTGCGGGAGCACACTGAATTGCTGGTACCTCCTGAACAAGGACACCCACACTGCCCCATTTGATCTGGAAATCCTCTGGCTTTGCAGTTGCCATGTGTATTTTAGCAAAGCAACAGGAGTCTGTCTCCAGTTGCACTGCGAGTCCTTCAGTGCTGGTTTCACAGAAATATGTCTGATACCTTCTCACCATGTCTTGTACTGATCCAGCACAGCTGAGGTGCAGGCAGTACTGCAGAGACCTGGCGTGCTGGGAAGGAAATGAAAGAAAACCAGAAAAAACAGATTGTGCTTTTATTTAAAAAGAAAAAAGGAAAAGTTCCATATACAAACACACACCATACACACACACACGCATTTTGTTGCAAGAAGTTAAACTCTTGATCCAAAGTTTGTAGCTATAACAGTTTAGTCCACAGGACTAAGACTTTCCTCTCACTGTTTTAGATAAGGTTTTCAACCCATTAGGCACACAGCAATTACTAAGGAGGCACAACACTGCCTAAATGGTGAGCAGAATCTCACCGTATACTAAAATTATCATGGGTTTGGGTAGTGCAGATCTGTTGCACAGACACATGCAGAAGTGGTACCCACTCACTTGCACACACACAGCTTTACATTTCACACCTAGAAAAACACAGTTATAGCCTGAGTGGATGTGCCAGTCTCTGCCTTTTCCTATTAGCCAACCATGCCATAAAACCCTATGAGCAGTAGGTAAGTCCCAGCATCTTTCCAACTCTGCCTAAAGGAGCACAGGTGGATGTGAGACCTGAAGGCAGAGATGATGAGAACCACAGCACACTTTTGGACTCAGAGTCCTACCTCCAAGCTCCAAGAAACTCCCAGGGACTCAGGTTCCCTATCTGGAGCCACATGCAGGATGATATTGAGAATACTGAGAACTTTCAATAAGATCTCCAGCCACCGCTTCCAAGATGAAACCGAATCACAGCAAATTCATTTCCTGGCACTATTTTGTGGGAAAATAATAGCATTTCCTTTCCAGTTTTATTGAAAAGTGCAAATTCAATAGCTACAAATAAACTAGAAACATTCATGGCTCTGGAAGAACCTGCAGCTCCTCTGCCTTTAACAACCTTGAAGCTGTCTGTCTGCTTTGACAGTGATATGTATTTATAAAAACAAACACAAAAGAAGAAGAAACCCAATGAAATGCAGTGATTTATGGTCCAAGTGAAGGCTCCACTTAAAAATCTGTAAAAGCTTTGCAGAAAGGTTCCTGCTCTGTCTCATTATTAAAAACCCACTAATGATCCACAGTTTATGCGAAATTATTGTTTCAGGTGCTTTTCTCAGCAATCCATTAAAAAACATTAAATGCAATTTTAGAGTTAGTTCTTTAAAAAGTCAATGTAATTTTCTTGTTCATCCCAATCTTCTCCCATTTTGCACGTCAATCATCTATGTCTAATTCTTTTCAGCTGGAATATAAAAATGTAATCTATTCTAGCATAATGACTGTAAGCAAACAGAGCACATCTCTGTTTTCTATTAGCTGACATTATAATTTATAATAGAGAGATAGAGTTCACCCCCCTACAGACACATCTGTACAACTGTATGGGTTGAAGGAGGTACAATGTGCAGGACAAACAAACGATGCAGAGCAACAGGCTCTTTTGGCATCCAAAAGTGCCTCCACCTTGTTCTAAAAGCTTTAGAAACCTGTGGGACACCCCAAGCAACTCACCCTCTCCTGCTCTTGGGGCTGAGGTTGTGGGTGCAGACACAGACGCCCCCAATTTAGCACTATGTTTTGATGGCCACGTTGTTCCACCACATACCTTCCCCATGCCACCAACTCACCCAGCACAGAACTACCCTGTGCTGCTCACTGCAGTGCACGTGTTCTGCATTGCCTCCTCATAGCAGGAATCAGCATTTATTCATCACTGGTATCTAAGCAGACTTCAAGGGAAATGGCCAAATACATCCCACCTTTAATCCAACAAACACTTCTGCAAAGCCAGCTTTGACCATCACTGCTATCTTTTAAAGGCTTGCTTACTTTGTGGTTAAGACTTTGATAACCAGCTTCAAAGAGTTTAGAGCCTGGACCAACAACAGCATCTGTGGCTACATTATCCAAACCATACTTAAAAAAAACCCAACCTCAAAGAACACCAAAACACACAAGCTGCTGTTTCTGAAGTCTCAAATTAGGTCTTGGGAGATGCCCCAGGAGCATTGCACTGCCCATGAGCTTGGCCAATCCTGCACCTCGTGAGTTTTTCCAAGAGGGCTGGAGAAGTCATCAGTGGAAGAAAAGCTTACAGTCACAAAAGCACCAAAATAGCTTGCTGATTTTACTAGCAGCATGGAATAACTTCCCTCCCTCCCCCTTTTAAACCCTTTACTCATCACTGGCTATGTTCAGGTGAAGGTATTTCTAGTTTTTTCCACTTCAGAAGATGTTGTTTCTGATTTCCTGCATTAGCCTTCATACCGGCAGCTTTGAAAATATAAGAAACAGACCCCGTGTATATATATATAGCATCCGGGGAGCAACATTTTGGACAAAGCCATTGAAATAGCATTAACAAACCTCCATTTTTATAGCCTTTGAAGATATTTAGGCACTAACAGCAATCCAAGAAATAAAGCTGCCAAGATATAAAATAATTCTTATCTGGAAGAGATGATCCTTTGCATTTGACTTGCCCAGGAAACCACTTTCGGGGTATCCAACCTACTCCACAGAACTGCCCTGCAGTGCCGAGAAAAAGTAAAACAAGAAAACACTTGGAAAACTTTCTGGTTTCAAAACAGAAGTAAAGCACTTGAGTAAGAGCTTATCACAAGACGAATTCATGTTCCAGTAATGCTGCACAAAGTCACAGCCCATCATCACCGCATAGACTGTGCTGTGTTCCCAGGCCCACCCTCCACTGTGGGTGGTGAGACAACAGCCCTCACTGCACAAGTAGAAGCAGCATGTTGTTGAAAAGGCCATCAAGCAAAACTGCAAATAGGGTGTATCAATCAAGACAACTTGATATAGGAAAAGATGTTCTCTTAACAGCAGGGTTTGGGGACAAGGCTTCTGATTGAGAAGCATCAGACATTCACACCAGGGTGGCTGAATGGGAGGTGAATGGAAGTGGCAGAAGCAGCAGTGTGATAATCTGGTAAAACCTTGCAAGGAACCTCTGTGTTCACTGGTTTTAGGTAACACCATCTCTGAAAGCCTACGCTCTAGCTAGAGCTAGGCTTTAGCCAGGTCCCCATATCACTGTCGATCTGGCGATACCATAGAATGGTTTGGGTTGGAAAGGACCTTAAAGTTCATCTAGCTCCAACCCCCTGCACCACAGGCATCCTCCACTAGACCAGGCTGCTCAAAGCTCTATCCAACCTGGTCTTTTTACTAGATAAAGACGTTAAAGCCAAGAAGCCACCTTGAGGGAGCAAAGGTGAGGAACAGAGCCACTGGTTGGGATGCGATCCCATGCTGTCGCCTCGGCCAACCTCTTTCAAAGGGAATTCTGTCGTTTTTATTGGGACATTCCAGTGGGGAATGAGGCCGCTGAAAGAGCTGGGGCTGGCTCCCTGCCAGCCACATCGGCTGTAATCAGATTATACAGTAGTGGCTTCACAAAGCAGAAGCATGTTTATTATCAAGCCACTAACCAGACTGACATTAATTTGGTTGAAGCTAAGCTAAAACAGTCTTTCGGAATCATTTTCTGATTCAGATCACATTTACTTAGTCGATGTAAGTATTTTTTGCAAATTATACTTAGGGAAATGACGGTGGTTACAGCCTATTTTTCTTTTGTGATTATAAAAGTCAAAGCCTTTCTGACAAAGTTTCCACTTACTTCAATTCTACTCTATTAAATTACTACTAAAAAAATCTGAGGGAATATTGTCCCTCAGTGGGGGACACAGCACACAAAATGCCAATTTAAATATAGGCTTGACATCTCTCTAAACCAGAGGAGCTTTTGGGGTCTGTCAAGTGTGAATGTGTCCAGTCCTTATTTGTAGGCAGAAAATGAGCAATTAGTGAGTATTTTTGGCACCATCTCCATAGTCTTAACCTCCTAAGGAAAAGGTCTTAAGATACCCAAAGATTGCTAAAATAAGGATGCAAGTATAGCTGTGCAGAAGTAGTGTCCCAGACCACTACTGATGAAAGAATATCAGCCTTGTCCCAACTAATACCCCAGATGTACCACCCACAGCAATTTGTGCCATGCAGGTAGATGTATGCACGGAAGCTCAGATCCTGCAGACCCACAGGCACGAGGAGCTTGGCACAGGTTACTCTGCTCCTTCGCAATAAGGAGCATAAACACATCCCGAATCTCCTCCGGAGCAGTGTGCACGGCACACAAGTCCTACCTCTGGACACAAGCCTGAAGGCTCAATTCCTGTCTTCACGATGGATATGAAAAGCTAGTGGAAGGGAAGGAAAAGGCTGAACTTAAAATATGGGAAGTCCATGCCCTCTGCTAGCACATCTCCGATGATCCCACTGGATACAGTTTGCCACATTCCAGCTCCGCTCATCTCCAGCCTTCAGCAAGCCAATGCCATGCCATGGGGCTTCAACCCATTTCCCCCCATGGTGACTTGATTTTTTTCTTTAAAAAAAAAAGTATTTTAGTGGCTATCTTGGTAGAATAATTGAATGTGCAAGCAACAATGGGAGCAACAGATGGGAAAAGCCGCAGGTGTGGCTGGGAATAGCTGCACTAAACTCTGGCCAGAGGAATTTCCTTCAGCCCTGTTAAAGAGTCCCCTGCAACCTCAGCTGGACGCCGTTCATGCTTTTATTTTCTATTCTAAGTTAGCACAAACTTAAAGAAGTCCCAAGTTGTGTTTCAGCAGCAAACCGATGACTTTCATACTGCTCCTTCACAGGCTGTGAAGTGTGTTAGGATACAGAGCAGTGCTGCAGGCAGCACGCTACTGGCTCTAATGTTTCCAGGCTTTCCTCACTTCACAGATCCCCTTTCTCAACTTCATACATGGACTGAGGCTTAGAAAAAACACAGGTTGAACAAGAACATCTACAACTCACATGAGACTCACTCTTCACCCTTGTGCTAAGGAGGTTTCTGAGCAGTAGCTGCCCATAAATACCCTGATCCAGATGCACACAGCTGGCATTTGCCCAGCCTGACACTGGGGTTTCCCACCAAAGACTCTGCTTTTGAGATTTGATATGTAAACTGAATGGATGGTGCTTGCAGGGAGACATAAATACAATACTTTTCTCCATCTTCTGCAAGAATTTCTGGGTTTGATTTCACAACACTAAGCCGTGTATTAGAGAGACTACACATTCTTTAGGGTACTGCATATGAAGAGGCTGTTTGGGTATGGATTTCTCCATTTAGGATATAGTTACATGAAACCCTTCTGTTACAAGGCTATTATCAGTGTCCAGTTCTTGCAGGCTTTGCAATTCCCAGTTCAACAGAAGTTGCGAGAGCAAACGACAGGCTGCAGGGTTCATCATTAACACAGCTCTGATGACATCCTAGGAACTAGAATGTAATATTGCAGTAGAAAACTACAAGCCACAAAAAAACCCCAACCAAACCTAAAAACCCTCACTGGCACATATCAGGTGTCAATTAAAGAAAAATATGAGCTGGAGCTTCTAACAACAAGGAGAATAGAGATCTCAGCTAGCAAGAGAGAAGGGCTGCTTGCTAGCTGCTGGCCCCCTCACCCATCCCAGCTCTCCCACTATTCTGCAAGCAGATGTGAGCAAGCACTGCTCCAGCTGCAAGTGGGGTGGAGGTGCAGGGTGCCAGAAACTACAGGTACTACATGTAGCAGTACTACTTGAGGCTCACTGAGCACCTGAAGCCCTGCTCTGTGCACCACAAGATCCTGTGTTGGGCTGTAGGAGTCGCGCACAAAATGGGAATCAGATGCTTAGCACCCTGGTGAGCAGCACCTCTTCCAGCTCTGGTGATTACACATGAATCAGCCAGCCCACACTGGTCCATGCTAAGAAACAAAACCAAACCAACAAAAAACCCAACCACCCTTCGTCCTTTTGAAGGATGTAAGTAAATGACTTGTGAGGGACCAGACTTGCCTGAAGAGCAACTCCTCAGGAACATCAGCAGCCACAGGCTACGGTTATGTTAGTAAACAAACTGCCTGAATAATTTGGTCTGTTCTGGAAGAGCAGCTCCATTTCTGGAGCGTGCTTTGACATGGACACTTCTCTCTACGCCCATTAAGATGGTAACTGAAGTGGAATAAATATTTACTGACAAAAGTTAATTACATGCTTAAAAATAAACCTGCTGGATGTTTCAGCCTGCAGAACTCAAGTCCTTGTGAAAACAGAGAAGCAAATTCTTTCTGCTTATCTTGGTCTAAAGCAAGTTACTGATTTCCTGCAAATTATTGCAGCAGATCAAAAAATAGATACAAAACAGCTAATAACAAAATAGATTCAGATAATGAAATAGTCTAGACTAAAACAAAACCCCAGGTTCACACACTCTGCAATATCTACAGTAAAATTCCCACGTTCATTACTGAAAACAGGAATGATAGTCAGAGATTTGGGCAGTCAGGTGGCGGACTTGCCTGTAACATCCTTGTTGCTGTGTGTGACATCTGGTCATCCAGCAAGGAAATACCAGGGACCATTTAGTTTTAATTGTGACCAACAGGACAGCGAGGACTTGCAAAGGAGAGCAAAGTTCCCCCTGGAGTTTGATGCCAGGAAACTTCAAATTGCAAAGATCCCTTTTCGGAGGGAAAGTGAATAATCTGCTATCTCAAAGGGGGCTGGGGGTAGGGGAAGAATAACAAATCAGGAGGGAAAAATGTACTGAGATATTTACACAGCTGGTTTTGCAAGACAGAGCTTTCAAGATCGGCTGTTTTTCAACCACACAGTTCAAAACACAGTCTTAATCCATAAGCAGCATTTCCAGTGCTGTGACAGAAATCAGCTCAGTAAATCTGCATGGGCCATGCGTGACTTTCCTTTACTAGTCCCATTTCAAACCCAGGTGTGCCTTCAAGAAGGACATGACATTATCATCATCAGGCTAATGTTTGTAGATGCTTTCTGGAAATAACATGTTTACAGGTTGCTCCAAATTATTTTTGCACATCCTCCCCATGAAACCAACCAGATTTCAAGTGCATTATTCCTCTTCAAAAGATCAGTCGGATTTTCCAAGTGTTCATTTGCTAAGTGGCCCATTTAGAAGGTACTAAAAGAATTTAAAAGTTAGAGTTATTCAAACACAAGATTACACTGAAAATGCAGAAGTAATAAACTCACATCTGAGTTCACTTTTGTTCCCTGCAAATTAATGTCAGCACAATCACTGCCTTAGGGACGTGGAAGTACAGTAACACTGCAGCATTTCCACCCGTGCCTGGACTCAGTGAACACACACCAGCTTTGTTTCAAAGGAGAGCTCTTTAGATCCACAACATTCTCCAACCTCTCACACACCTTCCTTAAGCTGCCATCAGGAAATACAACAAAACCAAAGCAATAAAGGTCCAGAGAGCAGCCTGGCTCGGTGTTGCATTGTGAAGGTGGTTTTTAGTCAGAATATATTCTTACTTTTATTCCTTAACCAGAGGGAGCCAGAGAGGAGCCAGACACTGGAGGTCCAGCCTTGGCCACAGGACCAAAGGAGCCTGCCACACTTAGCCTAGAAAAATGAAGACAGATGGGACAGATTGCTGTCTGTAAACACAACAAGAGGGAGATACACCCAGTTTTGTTCTCAAAAAGCTGTTTAAAGCACAGAACAGTGTTGGCAGAATAATAAACTGACCGTGAATAAACTGATGTTAACAATTAGAAGGTTTGTGGCTACAGAAGGTCTGAAATAGGTTTTGGACCAATGAGTACAGCTGGGGAAAAAAAAGAAGGTGGTTTTAAGACAGAGCTTCACTGGTTTATAACTAGGATTAAACAAGTGTGATTATCCTGGGAAGTGCACACAGGAGATTGATAATCCCTGTGCTGTTTCCACCTTCCTGGAGCATCTCTGAATGATACAGAGGGAGTCGAATCAAGATGCTCCCTGCAGGGAGTCTGTCGGGACAAACTTGATAGCCCAGAGTCACCAGAGCTGTGCTGCATCAGCAGCTATAAAACCTCCGACTCCCCTTAGTAATTACACTTTGCATGTGTTACTGTTTCAGCACAGGAACTGCCTGTCTGATCAACGACAGCTTTTGCTGGATATCTTATTTAAACATTAGGAAACATCAGCCATTCGAGTGCTCTCCAAACCTACTTGCAATCAGACTGCTGAAGGCAAGCAGAGTGCATCAACACAGCACTATTGCACCAGGAGGAGGATGCTGGCGACATCTTTATAGCACAAGGCAGGTAAAGCAGAAGCTCTATGGGAGAGATACTACCCAATTAATGCTCTCTTACTATAGAGATACCTCGCTATAGGAGGTTCTTGTTCTCTCTCCTACACGTAAAGCCAAACAGGGCTTTTTGTAGCAACAGCCCTTTCCATTTAGTGTGTGTGAACATGAAGACTTTCTTAAAGGTCAGTGCTCCTCTTTCTGCATTACAATTTGACGTGAGATGCATATCAAACCAGAAGACTAACCACCATTTGAAAGAGGTGCTTACAATAACACGACTGATTTCTTTCCAAGATATTACAGTTGCATGTCACGAAAAGAAACCACAAGGGGAAGCAAATGAAGTGTAATACAGAAGGATTACTCAGGCATTCCATATCCTAGGTCTCCTCACTAAATCGATTTGTCATTTCATAAAATATTGTATTTCAAATAAACTTGCTAAAGATAAAACCAACAATCTGTTCCAATTTCTTTATCGTATTTCACTACTTCACTGGTTTGGGGTAATAGTATGGGAAATACTCTGTTTTTAAAGCAAGTTTTCTTCTCCTCAGGCCTCTTTGCACACTTGCAGGCCTGGATCACAAACATAATATAAATCAGCTGAAAAGAAGTCACAGACATCTTAAAATAGCATGAAACATGAATGTATTTGTTTTTTTAAACACGCATTATCATCTGGAGCTGAAGTACCTGACAGTAGCGATTTAAACAACGTAAGAGGAACAGACACTTCCATTTCATGCATGTCCACTAAAACTCATTAGTATAAGATGAATAGATTTCTAACGTATGGCATAATGGGATCGTTTGTTAGGTTTTTGAACCCTGTTGAAAAGTTTATCGAAGCAGCTATGGAAAGTTCAAGTTCTTGTAAATGGAAAGAACAGTACCCCGAAGTGCAAGATAATGTATCAGAGCTTTAATAAGCTTTCCTCCTAAAACGTTGATTAGAGCAAGCGATTATTTCTTTCACAGTTTAAAACCTTCACGTTGCTACATAAACGTTGACACAGTGCCAAGAGCAGAATGGAAAGTCATTTTTGCTTTAGTCATTTGAAGAGATCACATTTAGCTTCCACAGAGCAAATCCAGTAAGTAAAATAATTGTCTACTTTGTCCTAAATTCAGCTTAAAACCAGTACATTAGCTAAGAGAGGAAGAAAGTTTGGGTTTTAAACTTGACTTAGATTTACTTGCGTTTCTTTGTCATACACAGGGGAGAAGTCACCCCCATCACCCCCCCAGACCACAGGCTTTACTCCAGCAAGTACTTTTTGAAGCCAGCAAAGGCAGATATATACCAGGAAAGCTGGGACTTCATGGAAAAAACGTGCAGAACTGGATCTATGTCCCCAGTTGGAAGCTTTTAGTGGGGAAAGACAGCATTTGTGGGCAAGGATTACTGACTAAGTAACTTCTTGGTCTCAGAAAGACCATTAGAGTTAAGTACAGAATGGAAAGTTTATCTTTTGGACACGTACAAGTTTTAATGCACTAAATATACAGCTGAAAGTAAAGAACTGTCCACAGATAGCTTTCAGAGGTACAAATCATGTCCTACAGCTGGGATGATTATTTCAATATATACATTTTCTTTTGTCCCAAGTTGAGGCAGGGACAAAAGGGGGATAAGATCTTTTGGATCTTGTGTTGTTTTAACATTAGGTATTTTGCTACTACTAAACCAGATAAAGCCCATTTCCACTGAAACTGGGCAACAACTCTGTGAGGAGCCAGGAGGAAGAGGAGCTGCTGACCCAGTTATCATTACAACCATCCACAATGGGGGATGAAGACAACCCCCCTCTACAATACCACACATGGGCAAAAACCAGAGGATGAGGGTCAGTCATCTTGTAGAAGTCAACAGAGCTATGCTGATATACACCAGCACGGGATCTGGACCTTATCTGGAGAGAAGTGCTAAGCATCACAGCTAGCCCACGGTTATTTTCACATTGTGCAAAACAGAGAGGAAAGGATGGAAAACCAAATCATCTCCTAAGGACAAAATGCAGCTGGATGAACATGCATGATACTGATGCTAATGCATGGAAACATCTGGCCAAACTGGGAAGGAGACAAGTTTTCTCCCTCCACATTAACGGGAACACACTGAAACCTCACAGCGACTCTGTCCTATGGAAATACCACGGCTCTCGTCATTCAGACTTGAAATCCTGACATCAACATCAGAGGGTGGAAAAACGACTCCACTACTTCTGCTTTCCATTGAAATAAATCAGTTTGCAACAAAAGGCAAGCGCATGCATTTGTTTTCCTCGGTGTGTTTCTAATCATGGCAGTGTGTTTAAGTAGTCAGGCTGCATCCAAGCCTTAAAGCTCAACAGTGCAGAGAGGGCAGATGACATCCTGATGGCAAAAGCAGCCTGTGTAAATCATCCCCAAATGACAGTGTCATACACAGAGAGCTGCTTAATTTGGAATGTGCCAAACGGTGCTTTTCCTCATCTGGCTTCATCTATACATCAGCCAACAATTCCTTCGGGGATTGTAATTCTTGCCATAGACAAATGTACAACAGATGCTGAAACAAATAATAAAATCTCCATAGAGGTAGCACAGCAGCCAGTCCTGAAGTGAAAAGAAAACCTGCTAACAGCCACAAGACCCCCTCAGTCATCTGGTCACTAACGTCCAACATTGGCCAGCAGCAACTGGGCGAAGGGGGCAAGAAAGGATGAGTAAATGGCTGAGAATTCATACTCTGTACAGCTCAAAGTTCCTGTTTCTGATTAGGATAGTTCCAGGCTGACACTTGTTAGAAGTGCACAAATGCTGGGCAATTCTCTTGTCCATTTTCCACCCCCCCAAATAATACAGGACCATT
This sequence comes from Nestor notabilis, assembly GCF_000696875.1. Lineage (NCBI taxonomy): Eukaryota > Metazoa > Chordata > Aves > Psittaciformes > Psittacidae > Nestor > Nestor notabilis. The sequence continues at coordinate 14,200 of NW_009939563.1, read as the reverse complement.
TTCTGCCCACACTCTCTCATCTGGTGCTTTGCCCAGTTTAAAGTTATAAGCAGTGGGACCAACAGGGTTAAATAACTGAAAAAGCTATATGCTTTGTGCTAGTGTTACCATTATGTTTTAACACAGTTGTAAAGCAACCCTCTTAAGTAAGCAGCATCTATCCCAGTGCAACTATATGATTTCAATCTGATCATCACCATTTTAGGCCAGTTCATGCGTTTTGCCTACAATGTAGAACTGACTCTGTTTAGCAGCCCCTGCACCTAGTACACAGGAAGATCAGCACTGAGAAACTACTCTGCTTATTTCCATATTTATACGTACCCATGTGCTTAGTCCTGTGAGAACACACGTACTTCCATTTAAACCATCTCAGTACCCCATAACCAGGCAGGAAACCACCTCCAAATGCTAAAACAAACAGAAGGAACAGTAATACTGAGGGACAATAGTTCCATATTTCTGTTTTCTGGTTTTCTTCAGAGAAATTAAGCCATTTTATTATCAGCCAGGAACAGAACTTTCTCTTACATATACAATTTAATTTATAGGACAGAGATGTGAGAAGCTGAGTAAGGTGCGAGGTACAGACACTGGCAAAGGAAAACAGTGTCCAAACCCACCAGCCCCATGCAGCACTCACCTGGACAGTCAGAGCCCAGGGTCAAGCTAGTGCCTTATCCAGGCACAGTTGTAATGGCAGAAAACCACAAGCTGAACAAGGACAAGGGACACCATTACTGCTCCTGAACCCTGCCCGGCACATTCAACCCTTTGGGTACCAGACTCAACTTCTGATCTCAGACAAGCCATAAGAACTATGACGAAAGCAGATTGCCCCAGGGACCACAGCAGTGGCAAGCTGCATTTCAAGACAATATTTATTGTGAACAGGTTTGAAAGAAGAAATTAATGTCAACACATCCGTAGATGAAAAGAATTACCTGATCCAGTGTGTCAATAGACAGTTGTGAGAAGCTGTAAAAGCAGCCCTGCACAACACCCTCAGGACCTAGTCACCTGTTGAGGAGTTTCAGAGAGAACTTCTCTACAGCTGTTTCAAGCTCTCCAGGCACTTCAAAGCTTGGACTGAGATTTGCTGCCCACTCAGAAGCCTGCTATCTTTGGCATCCCCCAAGATTGAAGAAACATCAGAAGTTCGGCTATTTTTGCTGCTGGCTTTCCAATCTAACGTTAACAGCCAGTGTCCACAAACTACATCCTGAAGCTCTTTCAATCCCATGGAAAGTTTGCTGGAAGAAAGAATGAGTAAAGGTTACAACATTTTTGTCTTATTATTATTAGGGAACACACAACAGCTGTACATGCAAACTTGATATTTTTACAAGCCAAAAAGCAATCACTCTTCTCTAAACCTTGGCATGTCTTTAGCAGGCTGTGCAAAAGTTCCAGGGGGCATGAGTCAGCTTACAAATCTATAAAAACCTAATTATGGCTAATGATCATCCTTTTGTTTACACTGTAGGTAAAACACTAACTGCTTCTGATACCACAGGAACAAGATTTGCCATCAATCTTGACATGATTTCTATCACACCAACATGACTTAGAATGGCCCATTTAGGATAGAACAGAACCCACGCCACACACAAAAGGTTTTGCCTTATTTGCCAAAAACTTGATTTCTCTCTTGCACAGCTACTGAGACACTGAATGCTCTGGAGTTATTCTTAGAGAGAAGCTCAAAACCCACATAGTACAACTAGGTTCCAGTTTAAAGAAAGCAACATGCAGTAGATACCCTCACAGACTGCAGAACAACCAACCAACTTCAGGCCATGCAGGGAACTGCTTTTTTGGTCTTACACAGACCTGAGCAGTGCTGTAGATAGCATCTGGATAGACTCAGGCAGAGGACAAAGAGCAAAGGTTTAGGTAATCAGACTTATAGCAATCCCACCACCCTTTGAAGAAAAAGGCTGGAGAAGTGACCACTGCTGATGGACCCCATGGAGCCTGTCACATGGGCCCACTGCAATGGGAAAAGGGAAAGCAGCCACTTTTCCCACTCACATGAACTCAGTGCAGCTCTTTGATGTGTTTCAGTAGCTGTACCACGGTGAGCTGCAGGACACTTAACCAAGATCACATCAGGATCTGTTTGCCCCATAAAGAAAGCATTTGCTGGTCCAAACTGGGCTGCAGGGAAGCACAGCACACCAATAAAGAGGCTCCTAGCAGAGATTTGGGTTCCTCCCCTTTCCAGAAAGAGGTTGGCTTATTTTTTCTTTTAAAAACTAACTCCAAACCTGCTTGCACAAGTCTCGAAGGTAAAACCCTCCTCCCACGAGCATGGTCTAGCTTGAATCTGAATGACTCTCAGCAAGTCTGCCAATGTAATAGTTCTTGGAAACCAGCACAAGCGCAGTCCAAAGTGAAATTGCTACAAGGAACTCCAGCAGATTTATGCACTACTCATAAAACAAGCCCAGCAGCTGGCAAACGCAGGAAGCTTTCAAGGTTACCCAATTCCTCCCATCCCATTCTTTCACACTTCCTAAGTACAGGTACATGGGAAAGGCAGATGTGAGGCTTTCATACAGCTGCCCAAAGCAATGCAAAATAAGCTCATGCTGCTGCTGCTAATGCTCCCAAGCCATGCCATGGTATCCCAACTATTGAAATCCCAGGACCAGCAAGCATCTAAGCGGGGGCAGAAAGGACAAAGACAATTTATCCCCGCAAAAATGTTAGTCTAAAATAAGCATCCTCAACAAGTGACCCTGTTGTCCGTGCAGCCATCAGTAACAGTTGTGCTAAGTCAAACCCATAAACAGGCCTGGCTTTATTGCTTCTAACACCCACGTTTTTCTCAGCAAGAACTGGTTCTGTTTTCTCCACTGCTAGGCTGTGAGTTCCAATAGCTGCTGCTGTTCGAATGATAGTAAACCAGGGAGTATCTTCTATAAAAACAGGCTGATAGAGAAACATCTACCCGCTCTCTGCCCTCCCTTCTCTCCTCCTCCCATCCACATGTGCCTATGCACGGTCACCAGGATAAGCAATGACCTAAGAAACAAATGCAAAGGATTTAGTTACAAACAGAGAATAAAATGCTCCTATGAGACATGGCAATGAAACAAACTAACATTATCTCTGCATGAAAGAATAAAGACTTGCAAGGTATTACCACGGGTTGCAAAAACTCAAGTAAAATTAGGATCTTGAAAAGCAGTATTTCTCTTCCCAAAATGTTTTTATAAGGAGAAAAAAAGACGAGGAGAAAAAAACCACCCCAAAATAAACAAACAACAAAGATAACCCTATGTGTATTGAATTTCTGGCACTGTACCATGAATTTCTAAGCCATGGATTTCTCTAAAGGATTTCTTAGTGCATCTTAGCAATTCATAGAGGAAGTGACCCTCTGGCACAAACACCCAGTTGTCTGGGCTTTGAAGTAGTGGAGGCTTCTTAAAAATGTCTGTATGACACTTACTCTGACATCCTGCCTCTGAACACCAGCTTTTGACCTTTCATCCCAAGAAAAAGCTTTCCAACTCCCAACCCTGTTTACAAGAGACTATTTTCTGTGCATTCACAGCAACATTCTATTTTCTAAGGCTTGAAAAGGAGAGAGGAAACACTAAATCATCAGCCTTCTACTACTCTCCCAGTGTTACATGTTGACTGTGGTTGATAGCCAGTTGTCTCTAAACTGGAAGTAGACTGTGTAGGTCAGACAGTAAATACCCAAATGCCATCATGGGAATAAATCACTGTAGAATTATGTTTTCCTTTGGGCTTCTAACTGTTGGTTTTGAAGAGTCTTTTGGTCCAAAAAGAAAGTACATTGGTAAAGTTCAAATGACACCATAAAGACAAACTGCCTTTACAAGACATTGTCTTAACCTAGAATCATAGAATAGTTAGAGTTGGAAAGGACCTTAAGGTCATCTAGTTCCAATCCCCCTGCTATGGGCAGGGACACCACACACTAAACCTAGTTACTAACCCTTAATTGTTTCATTACTTTGGGACCAGCAAAACTTGAGTTTAATTTGTTTCTATGTAAAAGCAAATGAGGAATTTGGTCTTGTAACTATGCCAACATCTAGTTTCTACCCAAGTAGCCCAAAGAATTCATTGTTAACCACCCCAGTAAGAGCAGGCTCATGAGCAAACGGGTGCTACTTGAAAAATACCAGGACACAAAGGAAAAAAAGAAGTTTCTGCAATATTAGTGGTATTTGAACCTCTCCTAAGCACCTAGGAGAAGAAAAATAAGTGTTTCCCTTCCAAGAAATTACTTAAATAGTAGATGATTCAATAAGTAGAATGGTAGGTCATGGAACGTGAGATTTAACACGCTCTCCCTCCTTTGCCAAACTGTCACAACTACTTGAAGATTCATTTCCAGCAGAGGTTGTCTTGCCCTAGGTTAGGATTAACAACAGATTGTGAATTGCATCTAATTTAGTGTATTCTGGTTTATGGTACAGGTTGCTGAAAAGCAGGGAAACTCACTTGCAACATTAGTAGGCAATTGTAGCTACGGCAAGTGGTGAATTTAAGAGCTAATTACTACTTGTAACATAAGTTAGGATCTTCACACACCTTCATGGAACTGGAATTCTCACAATGGAACATTTACATGAGTTTTTTCACCCTCAGACAGCAATGGATTCACAGAGAGACATTACAATCCACACTGAAGTGCATGGTCACACAAAGATACCTGAACCCAGGTCTTCAAATCGCCAGCTCCATGCCCCAGCCATGGAGCCTGCCATTGACCCCAGCCCACCACAATTCCACGCACTCCCCAAATCCATTTCCAGAGGAATGGGAGGTTGGCTAATTGCTGTTAAAAGGAAACATAGGAAATTCCCTGTTGGTCATGTCAATGAGAGACATCATGCCCAAAAGCATGTATGAATGTACACATGTGGGAATGACCTGCCTGGCTTCCCAGCCAGAGCATAAATTACTTCTGTCCCAAGCCAAGAGAGTTGAGAAGCAGCAAGTTACTGGCAGCAAACCCTTATTATCAGGGGATCCAGCACAGCCCTTTCTTCTCAAACTCCTATTGCTTTCGACTACTGAGTTTAAAGAGAAAAATAACTTTCCAAGCCCAAGGAGATGGCACATTGGAGTGAAGAATCCTATAAAAACAACAATTTGGAGTTGGTACCATCACTGCTCACTTTAAAAAGAGCACTGAAGTGATCAGAAAAGTCAGCTAGAAAGTAATCTTAAGAGATAATTCTATTTGCTGTCAGCACAGCACCTCCACATTGCGATAAACTTCTGCCATGCAGATGGAAAGTCTCTCCTCTCCTCATAGTGACTAATACTTGAAGCATCAGCACAAGCATCCCTTGGGTATTTCCCTTTCAGAAGCTGCTTTTTGGTGTTTAGCACAGAGACAAGACGCTGCACAAGCCGTGCTGCCCAGACCCTCATGGCCTCAGAGCATCACTGCTGGAGGTCCAGTTTCACCCATCTGATTTTCCAAGACTCTGGATGCTTCTCAAAATTCAGGTCTCATTTCACACGCTGCTGCTCAGCTGCCTGCACGTAGTGGCCATCACACTCTTAACTTGAGGTCAGGGAATGCATGTGTGTATTTTAGTAGTACAAATGATTTCCACCATCAGGGACTATTCGCAAAGATTAACCTTTTTTTAAACAAGTAACACCTTTTCCCTCTAACACAAGTTTTGGTTGTACCTTGTTAAACAGTATTATCTTCCTCTTCTAAATAACTTGGGTTTATAGGTTTAAACCTCATTACAGAGCAAAAGCCATTCCACATTTCTCCCAGCACCACCATCAGAGCTTTTAAGCAGGACTAGACACACCATGGTGGAGTGCACAGATATCTGAAACACGGGAAGAAGACAACACAACAGCCCAGGGTTTTATGGTAGAGACCTAAATATGGTCTTTATTAACGTGTTTGTGTAGCAGATGCAATAACCCAGTGTCATTTTCAAAGGAGGCAGATATTAGTTCCTGGAAAGGGTATATTAAGAGCAGTATTAAAACAAGCAACTTGTTTCTTTTCAGAGTTCAAATCACAGCTGAGGGGAGCTGCTAAGCTTCATTTCCACCACTGGCAAAACTGCAGTGGCTCAAAGCAGAGTGGAAATGCCCCCCACAGTACTTGCTATCTGCAGGACTGTGGATTTACTGCTTTGGAGAGCTAATTCCTACAGCTGCTTCCCAAAACTCCAACTCCTCATTTCCGCTACACCGAGAACACCTGGCTGAGAAAGGACAACCCTGGGAGACCTGCTTGTAGATGTCAGTCTGGATTTACTCTGCTCAGCCTGAGAGGAAGGAGCTCAGCATTTCACATTTAAAAGAGAAACACGCTGCTCAAGCAAACCAAGCCCAAACCAAACTTTTTTTGATTTAATCTCCAAAAGGGGAAAAATAATTTTTATATTCCCTTTTGTAACATATTTTTATATTCCTTTTTGTTACAAATCCTTGTATCTGGCCAGGACCTACAGTTAAGACCCACAGGAAAGGCCCTACCAGGCCAAAATGAATAGCCACTAACCCCCTTGGGCTGCACCCAACATAACGAGCTGCAGCAGGGAGCATGCAGCTTACATCAAAAGCTCTTTCCTTCCTCCTCCTTTCTGATACAGCACTACACATCTAGGACATGGTTTCTGTGCTCTGAACAACAAAGCTCTTACAACAGCACCCTTAACAGTGGGGCAAACACCCCAATGAAAAGAGCAAGTTCATGAAAACCAAGGAAAATTCCCAGCCTGGAGTCACCATGCTGTCGCATCTCATTCTCTCCCCCAGCACTGCCTCCTCTTGTGAGATAAATGACTCTGTGTTTGTCTTGGACAAGATTAACTTATTTAGATTTAGCTGCGCAGCTGTCAGAAACCAAAATGAAAGAAAAATATCAGGCATAATCTCTGTTTATCTAACAGTTTCTGCCCATGTCTCTAATTTCTTCTTAGCTCCACACTGGAGCTCTCATAGGGTTTCCCATCGGCTGCGGCCAGTCCGCCTGCCACACCTGGGGCCAGTCCGTCTGCCAGCCGCGGCCCTATCCGACCGCACTGCCCACAGAGGGAATACTGCAACCCACGAGTGACTTTATTGCAGGGGTCTGAGTGAGCACACTTGTCATCAGCCTCCTCAGACATCTGAAGGCTCCTTGCGGCTGCCTTTCATTGCACGTTAGCACATCAGGGCTAACACGAATCTGCCCCGGCGTACCAGACGATAACACACAATGGTTCTTGTATGCACCCAGTGCGTTTTGTCAAACAACCTAACCTAATCCTCATGAAAACATTGGCTGATGAAGTATATTGGCGTCTACAAGATTTCTGTGGGCTGTTAAGCTGTTTTGTTCTGCATAGTTCTGCTTCCCCTCGCACACAAGCGCTGCCAGCACCGGCTCTCCATGGCCATGTGGGCAGACAGAGCGGTTATTATGCACTTTGCGAGGGCTCATGTTGAGCCTTGGGGCTCATGGCATATTGTGTGGGGGCCTCCCAGTGTGAAAACAGGATGAAGAGGTGCTCCCCTGTCTTTTGCAAGTGTGCCACAACAATATTGAATTTAACTGGAAAAACCACCCAGCATGGGCTTAATGGTTTATGTGGATGTTGCAAGTCTCACAGTGTAACTCTCCCAGTGCTTTGGTGCTAGAGTGGTGCCAAACCCAAATCTAGAACCAGCAATAAACCCCTCACTAAAGAGCATTGTATAAGATCTCTGTGAAACCCACAAATACCTGTCAAGATTCACGTTCTCACACTAAGTCCACTGGTGAACCTCATAGACACATTTACTTATAGAATGGTTTGGGTTGGAAGGGACCTTAAAGCTCATCCAGTTCCCACCCTCTGCCCCAGGCAGTGACCCCTTCCCCTAGAGCAGGTTGCTCCAAGCCCCTGTGTCCAACCTGGCCTTGAACACTGCCAGGGATGGGGCAGCCACAGCTTCTCTGGGCAAACTTGCACCAGAGAACTTCTACTTGCACCTCCAAAACAGTTTTAACATTACCTGGGTTAGAGTCTCTGGATGACAAATTCACTGAAAGCCTATTACACTGTTGTAATATTTAGCTTGGACTTGATTATATTCCTACATCAATTGCTCTAGGCAAAATCCAAAGTTTCTTCAGAAGGAAAAACAAAAAGCTCAAATTCTGCTGGTTCCCTCACCCCAATTATTTACAGCACACTTTGACATTTCAACATTTTGGATTCGAAGGTAGATAAAAGCACTAAACCATCTGTCCAGTCCATCACAGACCTGTTCTGCATCTCTTCAGTCATAAAACTGTCAACCAGAAGTAGATGGGAGAGAAGAAATTAAGTTTTTAATACAGAATTTACTTTAGGTGATTTCAGGTGAATTATGCCAAGCGGGCCCATAGCTCGACACACACCTATCCTCCCTGCCTTTGGGGAGGCGACGTGCTGTCTTAACTTGGTCAGTGCCTTCAGCCTGAACCCAGGCCAATCTAGAGGTGTTGGGCTTCTGAGCCTGGAGGAAATGCTAATAAATAACACCATTTCCAAGTTGCTAGAGATAAAATGCCTTCTCTGTCTTGGCTTTGTCACTTACCTAGAACCAGCAAGGCTGAGGATGAACCAATTTTCTCTCTATGTAAAAGACACTTCGCCTAAAGGTCCTTTCCCTGCTTTTGGGGAGACCATGTATTGGTGTCAGACCAGAACCACGAACAACCTCCATGCATTTCAGTAATTATCCTGAGGCTAAGAAATAATTTCTGTGCTTTATAGATAGGAGACAAAGTGACAATTTGTCAAGCTTTGTTCGTGCCGTGCTGGAGGTAGAAACCTCTGTCAGGTAGCACAGCTCTGCCAGCATTTGCACTCATATTTACTACTGACCAGCAGTAGGACACAACCAGTACAGCAAACCCACAGGTTACCCATGTGTATGAAACAGTAAGAGCAGGAGAGATGTGGAGAGGCCACAAAAACCACGATCAAAGCTGGAGCGTTAATTGAAGAAGGAAAGAGTTCATCATCTCCTTTCCCATCCCAAGCTGTGTGAATTCCACTTGAAAATCACATCCATCCTGCAGGCTTCTCCCCTACGGTAATAGGTGTATAACTGCCAATTAAACAGGCTTTGAAATCTTTGGGTTTTGACAAAGGGGTCTGGTTTTCCACACTGTGTGTGCAAATATGCACAATAAGAACCAGACCCATCCTGGGTGGTATGGAGACAGTAAGCTCATCAGGCACAGTGTACTCTACCATATGAGACATTGTTTTATTTGATGCCAAAGAGGAAGAGGGGGTGGGAGGAAGGAGGAGATGTGCTGCATTTTCTCCCTCCTCTCTCTGCCCAGGCACGATCAATTTCTGTAAACTCACAGAGGAGCCTGTTTCCACCCAAAGGGCACTCCTGCAGCTCTTAGACATATGTTCCATGTCTCAACAAAACTTCATCAGAAACAACTTACAGCAAATGCAACAGCCTGTTCTCCTGAAATCTCTATTAGGAACATTATTGAAGGGGTTAAAAGTGATTGGTAGGGATCTTATGACGCTCTACACCACACATCTAAAATAAGAAATCTATAAAAATATGTACAAACCCAGTACCATAAAGTTATGTTCACATTGAAGAACTACATCACCAGAGCCAAAAAGTAGTGAGCAATTTTCTTCTCAGCATACTTTGACTGTAACATGTTTTACAACCATTTGACCAACGTCAAATTCAATAACACATCATTAATAGGATCCTTGTTCAGTTTCTACTCAGATGTTTTTCCTGTTTCGAATCTCTCCTTATAAATCTCGAATTAGATTTTATACAAGCGGATTTATCAACATTTTAAAGAAACTATGAATGTAGCTGATGCTTGAATTGATGCACCATAAAAGTGCACCAGGATATGTTTTTATCACTAACAGGATGTGAGTTAATGCATTGTAGCCCTATGCTACAGTTACTGCCAGGTAAGGCCAGTGCCATCATTCCTAGCAACTTCTTCAAAGGGAGGAAGAAATCAGAGAAGCAGGAAATGGAAAATGTCAATGAAAAGATCTCTATATTAGATAAAAGGTTGCTGTGTAACAAGGCTGCAAACAAGGAAGAAAGCTCTCATTTTTGCTGTGCTCCCACCAGAAACCAGGGTGGCAACGGATCACTTTTCAGTTCTGCAACCACAGTATCACCTTCTTAGAGATTAAAAAAGGCGAGGAGGTGGCTAAAGGAAACCTGAAAAAGACCTGGTAGCGAACTGGCCAAGCAGAGGTAGATTGGCCAAAAAGGACAACCATGACTACACGCTGCTGCCTGACCCCCAGGAAAACGGAAAAGATTAAGTTTAGGCCAGCAGCCAGGAAAAACATCCCATCAGAAAGATGAATGAGCTCATGGCTCACGGGGAGAAGTAGAAAAGCAGTTTCTTGCTACTTTTAAAACCACCTGAAGAGTTTTGTGGGAGGTCATGATCCTACACAAGAGAAGCCAGAACTGAGGCAGAATTAGGAGGATCAGGAGATTTATCTTGTTTCTGCTTTACCAGACCCCAGCAGCAGGTTTACTAATGCTGTGGCAGGACCAACACCCAATTTTCTGAAACCTCTCAAGCTGACATATGCCCCAGCAGGAAACGCAGGCAGCCCAGCACTGTGCAGGGATAACGGATGGATCCTGTCCCTATACGGGGACTGCGAGAGGAGCAGCAGGGAAGACATGGAATCAGGGAACAGCAATAGGCACTATGTGTTGTACCTGCAGGTGATTGGTAGGAGGCCAGCACATGTTGGAAACAGCCATTTTTTCCTTTTTCTTACTATTCAACAGGTATCTGAGCACATGCTAATGAATGCCTGGCCCTGAACCCACTGCCAGGGAGGAGGCAGGGAGGATCAGTACAGCCAACTCCCCCAGCAGTAGGAGAGCCATGGGAAAAGCCAGTCTATCATTGTAGAGAAAAACTGGATGAGGGAAAAAGAAAAGCCTGAGCATCCCAAAAGCTGCAATTTGATGAGACAAAGAAACCCCAGCTAATAAAGTCCCTTTCCTCAGATTTTCATTGGCAAATAAGCGCAGATGTATAAGATGTGCTGGTTTTGTGTCGGGATGAGGGTTGATAATAGCACGGTGGCAGGGAAGGATGCCTGGGAATAGGCATCCTCCATCCATCAAGGCTGGAGCACACACCAAATCATCATGCTGACCTGAGACCAGCACCATTTCCAAGCCAGCCCCATGAAACCAGGGATCATACAATTTCTGATCACTAACAGGACACAGCAATGACCTAGACATGCCTTTGACTAAACATCAGAGATACCCACCAAAACATACCAGAGGAAGAAAGCAATGGGGGATGACACCTGGAATATGTCTGACCTGCACTAATTCTTTCACTTGGAGCCTGCCCCACCAGTCACTCCAGCATGAAGCAATGATGGGGCAGCAGGAGCCCTACAAAGAGAAGATCAGCCACCCCAGCACCAAGCATCAAGGTTCTTGTGAGTGCTGATGAGGGTGGCTTGGCCATAACTTGTCTCCACCACATAAATGTCGCAAGTGAGAAGAGCCAGGAGAGGAAAGCCCTAATATAACATCAAGACCTTAGTGTTACATTTAGTGTAGGTGCAACTGCAAAAGGACTATGTGGGCATTGAAGGAGAAGAAGAGACAACAACGCCTCAGCCCCACAACTCATCTTTGTGGTGTCCTCCCCTCAGCAAACCTCCCCCAACCTAAATCCATCCTAACAGCAAACAACTGGAAAACAGACTTGGTCTCTCAAACGACTAATTTTAGTTTTGGATTTGTTCTTCTTTCTACTCCCTCCCCTAAAAAAAAGGGAAAAAAAAAAAAAAAGAAAAAATAAAAAGAAGGCAGCTGTAAGGTTAATGAAAGCAGCATGTGAATGCAATAAACCAAGTGCAGAGCAACCTAGACACCCATGTGTAGCTGATCTGAATTATGTAAGGTTGGGGGTGATTCACAGCACAGTTCAGCTCTGGCTTTGCCACGCAGCAGCAACCACAGCCCACACCAGAAAGGGGCACAAAGCTGCACCCACAAGACCTCAGACTGCCATGTAGTAGAGAAAAGCAAAATACACCAATGTTTGGGGTTCCCCACCCCCTCCACTGCTGCTCATCCCTTTCTGGACTTTGCTCTTGAGATGTGCTTCCCATCCCTGACAGCATCCTTTGGCCAAGAGCCTCCCAAGTCCAGCTGAGGAGCAGATATGCAGCTTTCCTTGGCAAAACTCCTCTTCCCTGTAAAAACTGACAGAGACCAGACACCCCCACTTGCTGTGTCACACTATAGCAAAGGTATTTGCATGTCTTGGGTCTTTGGGTCATTTCCCAGAGCCACAAGAAGAAAGCTGGCAGTGTGGTGGCACAACCTCCTGCTCCATGACTTGGAGAGGCTCAACAAGATGGCAGCATTTCTGCGCTTCCAGGCAATGTGGGAGTATTTCCAATAGGAAAACCACAAAAAGAGTGCCTCTTACAACAGGATACCCCAGTGCTAACAGTAATCTTTTACCAATTAAGAGCAAGCAGCTCCCAAATTGGCCATGCAAGAGTCAGCTCTGCATTGGGCTGGTATTTCTGAGATAAACTGGCTCTAGGTACAGCAGGTAAAGAACAGTTCATCCCTTGGCACTTTGGGTTTCACAGTGCAGGCAGTGTTTCGCTTCCCACATAAAACACAAACACACTGTGCTTTAAGGAGATCAAATTTACTAATTATAAATGCAGTATTCCAGCAACATTGAGATTCAGCTGGATTCATCTCTCTGCATTTCTAAACAATATGGGAATTATTGGCTTATTAATGTGACGGACATCTATGTATTTTAATAAAGTCAATACAGCTCTAGCAATGACTACCATGACCACATCCCAGAAGGGTTTGTAATCATTTCGTAACTAAAATAAGCCATTGATTCACCACGTGGCCCAAGGCAGATTGCTGTGGGCATCCCTTGGCCTTCATCAACCCAGATGAAAATCTAGGTGAAAGCAAGCTGAAAACCAGATGCTACTTTTCAGCTGGGTAAATCAAGTACAAGAACCTCAGTCACATCAGCACAGCTGAGCACTTACGTCCATGAACAGGACTGGACAGAGTCCACCTCAACAAGCCCTCTTTCACCTACGGCTCTCTACCTCTCAAATACATTCCCCTTACCCTTATTTTTTACTCCACAGCATCAGGTTTGATACTTTCAGATGGTTTTTATTTAATATACAAGCAGCTGGCCACATACAGCCATGGTTATTCCATGCAGCAACCACCTGAGCATGCAGCAGGAGAAGCATTTTCTTAGGTAGCAGTGCTGATGGTACCCGATCAGGACCTGGACCAGATTAAGAGCAGCCATTTCCACATTATTTCTGATAACCAAATCAGTTCCTAGCCCATTCCACCATGCAGAGCAGCAGACACTACTAATGCTGGCATTGCTGCTGCAAGAAGCACTGGTCGGATGACAGCTTGAAATAACTCCCTACTTCAGTAGGGTAACCAAGAGCAGACCTTGGCTCCTGCTTCTTCCAGCTCCTTTGTAGCACTGGATCCTAAAATAGAGCTAGGGATACGTTTCGAAGTTCTGAGGTTTTCATTGTTGTTGTCTTCTAAGCTCCAGTCTTGGAGTCTATTTGCAAAACCACAGACCAAATACAAGCCATTCCACAGTCATGATACTCTGTGGCAAGATTAAAAAGTTTGGAAGGGCCTCTTGGTAAACTACGCACATAATATTTCAAAGCCACGTATAACTTCATTATGTAGTAAATCAAAATGACTTCAGCGTTTAAGCAGCACAATATTCCGTGGAAGAGGAGTCTTTTTTTCCTAAATGTTTGTCATATTACAGAATTTACAGTCATCCCAAACATGAAACACGGGCTGCAAGCACGCAAGTGGATCTGCAGCCCCAGTATGTGCACTGAGCATCACCAGATGCAGCGAGGTTCATGAGGACAGCAGGGTTTCCTCGCATGATGGAGCATGTAGAGCTGGGGCTGTGGCCAGCACTCCCCTACATGCACCTGTGTTCTATGTCCCTCAGATGTTTTGCACTAAATTAAGATGTTTTGCCATTAAATAAGGCAGGAAATCCATGGCTTTAGTTTATGGAAAGGTGTTCATTACAACAACCATGTATTATTTTTAAATATATATATATATATATGGAAGCAACTCATTTGCACACACACAAATT
>NW_009939562.1:0-218 GCF_000696875.1 Nestor notabilis | reverse complement strand
TGAAGGACGGTTTTGCCATAAAACTGAGTAAGGTCAAGGGACCTGCACAGGAGATTCAATTTTGGGGAATAAAATGGCAAGATGGATGTTGTCAGATCCCCAAAGATGTGATCAACAAGGTAACAGCAATGTCTCCACCAACATAAGAAAGAAACCAACCTAAGAAAGAAACACAAGGTTTCCTAGGTTCTGTGGGGTTCTGGAGAATGCACATCCCA